>NC_139700.1:54704451-54871951 GCF_964188405.1 Protomyctophum parallelum
TAATGGATTTTTTTTATTGTTGGAGCGGGACAGATTTGGCTACTCGAACTTTGAATTCTAAACTCATATTTATTATTTAATGTTATGTTAGATTTATTGTTTGTTTGTTTGAATGCCAAATTATAGCAATATTTGAACTTACAAATATTGTGATAATACAGTTAATACACTTCCCTAAGTAAGTGGCATGTCCATTACTCTCTCCCAACAGAGAGAGGGAATTTCAGTGATTTCAACTAGATTCACCCATTATGGAGTCGGGAACCCCTTTTTGTAAATACCTTTCAAGACAAGAACTCCTGTCCTAAATGGGTTAAAGTAGGGAGACCACCACCTCCAATCATTACACACAAGCTAGTTATATTTTACAACTCTGCAACTCTGTTACGCGTAGAAATCCCCCTATTCAAAATGTACTCGAGTGAAAGTACAAAAGTATCTGCATCAAAATGTACTTAAAGAAGTACTCATGTTGCAGAATGTCCCGTTGTATACAAGTTGAAAATGTGTACAAAATCTTTTAAAAATAGCCGATCTACGAGCTAACAATGTGTCGCACCGTGACGCATCGTGAGCTTGTAGATCGGCTATTTTCAAATGGCCGAAATGTATATATATAGGGTTGGTTGAAGTGGTGAATGTATGTTTTCTAATCAAAATTTACAATCTCCAAAGTAAGTAGTAGTAACTAAAGTTTCCAAATTATTGTAGTGGAGTAAA
Organism: Protomyctophum parallelum; assembly: GCF_964188405.1. Classification (NCBI taxonomy): domain Eukaryota; kingdom Metazoa; phylum Chordata; class Actinopteri; order Myctophiformes; family Myctophidae; genus Protomyctophum; species Protomyctophum parallelum. The sequence goes on from NC_139700.1 coordinate 54,705,172, forward strand.
AGTAAATTGTTTGGCTCTGGGATGTAGTGGAGTAGAAGTAACAGTATTGGAAATCGGAAATACTCAAGTAAGGTACAAATACCTCAAAACTGTACTTAAGTACAGTACTTAAGTACAGTACTTAAGTAAATAGTTACTTTACACAGTGCAAAGTACACACCGTGTCATTATTCCACCACTATGTATTGACATGAATGTTGCCAAACAATAGCATTCCAGCTGTCAGCAGTGACAATGGTGAGACAGCTCTCGCTCATTGCCCTGGTCAGGTTTCACCCAATTAATCTAGTCAGGATGGCATCTGCAGAATGACGGCCATGTCGGCCTATTGTATCAGTTCCCCCCGATGACACATTTCAGCTGCCCCGAGTCAGACTGTCTGACTGACCGACGGAACAACACCAGATTAATCTCTCCCAGGAATGTTGTTTTGTTCCTGCATGCTAAAGCCTATAGCCTGGGTTTAGATGTCTGTCCCCCAACGTTATGTAGTGACCATGAGGCACGTCGTGCCGTCGTCGTGCACTACACACTACACAGACATTTCCCCAAGTCTCCTGAACTTGAACGCAGCGTTTTGCGTTGAACTCGTTTGTTTAGAAGTCCATGTCGTTACAGCGCATCTCCAGTAGATAAAGGGTGCTGTGTTGATGAAATAGATGATCTACAAGCTCTCAAGGCGTCGCAGTAGATCTGCTATTTTAGCCATTTTTGTCCAAAAGTGCCCTCTTACGGTATTTCAGCCCCTGTAGTCAAGTAAATAAAGTATGTAGTAAGTAATGACATTTAGAAAATATTGCCATATAATAGGTTATCAATGGTGTCATCTTGGATTAAGGCAAATTTAGGGTATTGAGCAGATTTGTGTAGATTTATTTTTTTATCCTGGCTAGTAGACTTTGGGCTCCATCTTGCGCCACCCCTTACCCCTTATCCCTAAACTTATTTGCCATTTTTACTATTTTAAAACATTTAAAAATAGTTCAACTATAGCCAATCTACATCAACACGTTGTTAGCTTGTAGATCGGCTATTAGTACAATTTTAAAATGTTTTAAAATAGCAAGAAATCACACCCGTGTGAACTGAGTGGTCCAACTCCCCTCTCTCCCCCCCCCTCCTCTCCTCTCTCTCTCTCTCTCTCTCTCTCTCTCTCTCTCTCTCTCATTAGCAGGCAACAGTGCAGCACTAATACTATCTCTCTCTCTCTGTTTCTGGCAAACAGCGCCCCTACTGGTACTCAGTCATACTCGTGCTCATTAATACATACATACATAGGTGAACACATACATAGGTGTACACGGACATTGCTGGTTGTAGGAGTGGTTGGGCACCACTCAAAAATGGCAAATAAGTTTAGGGATAAGCCAAGGGGTCAGAATCAGGTGATAAACAAAATAATCCAATTTTGTCCCTTGCCTCTCTAACACTCTCTGCACGCTAGTGACTGGCTGTAGTCAGCAGGGAGTTGAAAGAAAGGTCTCGTCTCACATGTTTCAAAGGGCAGCGGGTGTCGCGTTTGTTTTAAGCAACTCCTCAAGCAACATGACCTCACCATGAGACAGTGGCTGTCCTTTCAGCAGTAGCTGTACCACTGACTGACAATGAACTTTGTACGCTACATGACAGGCGCTATGGGCCTACGAGACAGGGGACTGATGAACTGGAATTCCATGGTGTAGGCTTGCAAGAAAAGCTATGTATAGAATGTTTATGCTGCTTGGAATTCATAACTCTTTTAAAATTACCGTATAGACTTTATCCTCAATGTTTGTAAACTATAAGGGTTTAATTCAGCATTATTACATGATGAGGTGTTCGTTTGTGCCAGGAATCATTTTCAAAGTGCTTTTTGTTTAGACAAAGTTTCAGTTTTTTTGGGGGGCAAGGATATTATTTAGGAATAAGTCTATTCAATTCTTTACCAATCTGGGAACCCATTGGCAACACAAAGGAAACACAGCACCCTCTTAGTCTGCCTCGAGAGGCTATTTAACTCAATATTTAGGGATTGGGTGAAATATCGCACAAAAAAGGAAAAAATTTAGTTTCGAAAATTGCCATCTTTTTTTTTATGTCCTCACAAGTATAGTTGTGTGTGTGTGTGGATTCTGTGATAGAACCAATTTCCCTCTATGGTTGCGAGATCTGGGGACCTTTAGCAAACCATGACCTTGAAAAATGGGATAAACACCAAACCGAGACCCTACACACAGAACTCTGCAAATCCATTCTCCGTACCCAGCGGAAAACACCAAATAATGCATGCAGGGCAGAATTAGGACGATACCCACTCATAATCAAAATAAAAAAGAGAGCACTTTTACAAGTTCTACAACCACCTAAAAGAAAGTGACCTAGATGCACTCCATAACAAGGCACTCACACACAGTGAAACTCTAGAGAGATGCCCCCTCAGCCACCTGGCCCTGGAACTCCGGACACAAACAGAGCCACGAGATAGAAAACCCATTGGACTAAACCAAATTATAAAACAGCAAAAGGAAAACTATCTGACACATTGGAAAGAAGCAACACAAAAGCAGAGTAAACTAGAATGCTATCTGGCCCTAAACAGAGAATACACAGTGGCAGAATACCTGAGCACCGTGACCGACCCAAAACAAAGAAAAATCTTAACTAGGTACAGACTCAGTGAGCACAGTCTCGCGATCGAGAAAGGCCGTCATAGGCAGACGTGTATCCCGAGAGAAGACAGACTATGCACTCACTGCACACAAAATGAAGTGGAAACCGAGCTACACTTCCTAACCATCTGTCCATTGTACCAAGACATCAGAGACACATACTTCCCACTGATTACAACCACACACAGAGATTTTGAAAACATGACCAACGACAAAAAAATCCCATATCTGCTGGGCGAAGTACAACAATGTGCAAACACAGCAGCAAGATTTGTGAGTTGCTGTGATAGGAGAAGGATATCAAATGGAACACAACCACCCTAAAGACTAAGCATTGTGTATATTCCTGCACTATACCTGCATCGAGTGACCTGGGTACATAGAATTTGATCTATTGAAGATTCTGACCTTCTGTGTGTGTGTGTGTGTGTGTGTGTGTGTGTGTGTGTGTGTGTGTGTGTGTGTGTGTGTGTGTGTGTGTGTGTGTGTGTGTGTGTGTGTGTGTGTGTGTGTGTGTGTGTGTGTGTGTGTGTGTGTGTGTGTGTGTGTGTGTGTGTGTGTGTGTGTGTGTGTGTGTGTGTGTGTGTGTGTGTGTGTGTGTGTGTGTGTGTGCGTGCGTGCGTGCGTGCGTGCGCGCTGCGCGCGCACGAGTCTTTGTATATGAGTGATCTTATGGCTGATCTTTGCTCAAATATCTTCAAGGACTACTCCTGTTACCACTGTGTCAATTATTCTCCATCAGGTTCATCATCATTTTCCATCATTTGTTTGAAATCTATACCCCAAGAGTAGGCGGAACCCTGGAGGCTATCGCTCGTTTCTCGGCTATCGGGAACAAAGTTAACATACGTTGACTGAAGGACTTTCACTTGGCCATAGTCATGAGCGTAATGTATACCTTTGAGACACCTCTCCTGTTCCGTCACTGTGGACAATGGGCCTAGCATGTAAGACTATGTCCTCCTGAGGCTAAAGCTAGCGAAAGATGCTCGTTGATGTTACGTGTATAGATACTGCTAGGTTTACACAGATCTGTGGAGATGTGACAGGGATGCCACTGGAGTCAGCGCCAGGCTTTAGTCATGCAAGCGTACTTCATTACAGACCCGGAGGTATGGCACATGTCACTGAATGCAAAGGGTCTCTGTAGCAGTGATTCAATACTGGTGCACTGGAGTGATAGAAGCCCTCGATTCTCACTCTATTCTCTTTTTCTTTGGGACTTTTCATGCCTTTATTTATTGAATGGGGAGAGAGTGACACGCGGCGAAGGCCGTCGGGCTCGGGAGTCGGCTGGCTGGGCAGCCTAGGTGCCCAGACGGTTGAGCTTAACCGCCCAGGGTTTTGAGGACGGATTAATCGCATTAGAAATATTATTATTAGTGCTGATTAGACAGAGTTTTGTCAGAGCAGCAGCAAAATTGGCTTTAGGAATGGAACAAAAAAAACAAAACAATTCAAAGAATAAATTACATTCTCCTGCCTGTGGGGCAGGTCTACACCTTCGCTATGCCTTAGATGCATGTCATCGTGTTCACCTTGCTTACTGTAAGTAGTGTAAGTAGTGTCTGCTAAATGCCTAAATTGTAATTGTAGTTGGTTCTGATGGTTTTGATCAATATAGCACTTCTGGCGATGGAAGTGGCCTTGATACAATCAATTCATTCTTAACTATAGTGACACTGTCCATGTCCCCCCCCCCCCCCCCCCCCCCCACCCCGGAATACCAATTTTCCACTTCAGACGTTCAGGGATAAACAGCGTCTCTGGATTACTGTGCTTCTTTATGTCATCATAACTCATAATCCACTGTGACCCCAAATTACACTGACGGTTTGTACAGTAAAGTGATTAGCAAGGAAGGAACAGCTGTTCTCTTTGTCCCGTGCTCGTCCACTGAGGAGAATGCAGTCTGGGTCTGGTCTGGTTCTGGTCTGTGTAGAGTTTAAGTTGTTCTGCTCTTTCTCGCAATCTTCACAATATTGTCCTTAAATCAACTGGCTGAATGCTTACTGATACTGTCAGCAGCACATACTTTATGTTAATTCAATTGGCCACCCCATACATTTGACATTATATATGGTATCTTTCTTGTTCACTGATAGTTGACAGTAAAGATTATTTATTATTATTATTATTATTATTATTATTAAGTCATATAATTATGACTTTATATATGGAATGGAAGTTGCTGATAACCAAACAATGGGTCGGGACCCAGAATGGGTTTAATATTGACCAAAACCAGAGCAGAACTCCCACCACGGGACTCGGGCAATCAATTAATACAGTTGCAACCACTATATTAATTTCATATATAGTGGTTTTTCATACAGCTTTAGTTCAAAGAATCTGAACTATCCCTTTAAGGTTGACGGGCTAAAAGGTTTGTGACCCACTGTGACCCACTGCTCCAGTGCAGTGTTTCAGGGACAGTGTTCTGCTCCAGTGCAGTGTTTCAGGGACAGTGTTCTGCTCCAGTGCAGTGTTTCAGGGACAGTGTTCTGCTCCAGTGCAGTGTTTCAGGGACAGTGTTCTGCTCCAGTGCAGTGTTTCAGGGACAGTGTTCAACAGAACAGCTAGAGCACATTCCCTTGTCTTGTTGCTGAGGCAAACTCCAAGAACAGTGACATCATTAGAAAGGACCAGGGCTTGCAAGTCACAGCTCACTACTGTAATGCTTATGCTGCGTTCGTTCACTCAGGCAGATGCATAGATACTAAGATTCACATCGTATTCTTTGTGCTTCATTTTATATTTGGGTCCCATGATGCAGGAAAAGAGAAGGGAACCCTCAGCACACTCATATGCTCCAAAAGGTTTATTTATTGACGACGTTTGGAGCCAAGGCTCTTCATCTGGTCAAACCCACTTAAATAGACACCCACGGGTCACGTTACTAGTCAGTGGGTGGAACCAACACAACATGGTCATGGTCCCAGGATGCAGGCCAGGGAGACACATTTCTGTTTTGGGGTTTGGAGCTGAAAAGGTTTGGAAACCCTAGTTAACCCTTTAGTGCTTTGGTTTTATCCTCACAACAGATGACCTCATGTGTCCACCAGCCAGCCCGCTATGGGTGCTGTGATGTCATAGCGTCCTCATAGATAGACCCAGACTGAACATCCACCTGCCTCCTTATTGTATGTTACCCTGGGGAGAGATAAGGGGGGGGTGTCACATAAAAACCTTTAAAATGTAAAAGACATTACATGGAGCTCTCCAGCGTTCACTGTTTGTCTGCCCACCACAGTCTCGCTTCCCTTAATCCAATTAGACATCAATGTGAAGGGATCTCCGATCCACAGAGCGATTAGCGGGCTCTTCACGCTGCAGCCACTCGACCCAAACAAACCTCGCCTTATGCTGCTCTATGCTATTATGCAGCTGTGTCCCATCATGCAGCGGCATAATAAACAGATAAGGCTGGACTTTGATTGGTCCAGAAGCCTTTTGGAAACCACTTTCAACCTGGCATTTACTGTACATTTTGGGCATGTCAATATAGAGTGCCGCAGTCCCGCCCCCTTTCATGGCAACTAGAGACCCGGAAAATAATTCCCTGTTCATTTTCCTCATAGACTTTTTAAAAAGTATTTATTTAAAGACGTTTATGCCACGGACAAAGCCATCTCGAGTTGTGACAAATCATGACAATAAACACAATGTTTTTGGCCGATCAAATAATTAGAAAGAAGAAGAAAAACACTTTTCTGTTTTGTTTTTCTTCTAACAAATTATTTGATTTGCCCAAAACATTGTGTTTATTGTCATGATTTGTCACAACTCGAGTTTGCTTTGTCTGCAGCATAAACGTCTTTAAATAAATACTTTTTGAAAAGTCTATGGGGAAAATGATCAGGGAATTATTTTCCGGGACTCTCGTTGTCATGAAAGGGGGCGGGTCTGCGACGCTCTATAGGTGAAACGTTTAAAAAGAGATTTGAGAAAAAAAAAAGGGGGAAAAAAGCTCACAGTAGTCAAAGCACATCACATTGTGACACGTTGGGAGCTTGTAGATCAGCTACTTGAACTCTCTGGCTTCTGACAATGTATTTAGGGCTTAAGTGGTTAAAAGTGAACCTGTTTGGCATGTCATGGCAGGTCAGTGGGATGCCATTGTACTACGGAGTCGGAGTATAATTTAGGCTTAACTTGTGTGTTTGCCACTGTCTTTCCTCCTGTTGTGAAGCAGACATTGAACATGGTGAAATGATGTCTGCTGGCTATGTTTGCTTGTTTATTTTCCATAAGATAACCACTTAGACCACTGCATACTTGGGTCCCCCAGGGGTCGATCCTTGGGTCCCCCAGGGGTCGATCCTTGGGCCACAACTTTTTTCCCTCGACACACCAAGTGCTATATCTTGCTTATCCCTTATCCCTAAACTTATTTGCCTTTTTTATTATTTAAAAAAACCTTTTAAAATAGTTCAAATAGCTGACCTACAAGCTCACAACGTGCAGATGTAGATCGGCTAGTTGATCTATTTAAAAATGATTAAAATGATATGCAGTCCATGTCTCACTAATGGAGCTCATTAAAACCTCTACATCCTCTTCTCTCCCTGAACACTGTGTCCACTAATACTATGACAAAGAATGTTCGTCGACTACCTTTTTTCACTGACGAAAACTAAACCGAAACTAAATGAAAACTAAGCTATGATGACTAAAAACTAAGACTAAATATATGGACAATTATAAACTAGACTAAAATGTTAGGAAGGGACTAGTGGACAAGAGATCCAGTATAACTCATTTTACACTTGGTTTGCATGTTGAAAATAGCCAATCTACAGAGAGCTTATAGATCGGCTATAGTTTCAGCAAGTGTAAAATCAGTCATTACGATGGCATCAAGGCCTGCCAAAATACATTTTAGTCGACTAAATCAACTGTAGATTTAGTCAACCTAAATCTTATGATATATAGTCGACTAAAACTAGACCAACACGAAACCATTCCAGTGACAAAAACTAAATGAAAACCAAGAGACTATGACTAAAACTAAAATCAAACTTTGCTGTCAAAATCAACACTGTTGTGGTCCTCCTCCTCCTAACGCACATCAAATCAACACTGTTGTGGTCCTCATCCTCCTAACACACATCAAATCAACACTGTTGTGGTCCTCCTCCTCCTAACACACATCAAATCAACACTGTTGTGGTCCTCCTCCTCCTAACGCACATCAAATCAACACTGTTGTGGTCCTCCTCCTCCTAACGCACATCAAATCAACACTGTTGTGGTCCTCCTCCTCCTAACACACATCAAATCAACACTGTTGTGGTCCTCCTCCTCCTAACGCACATCAAATCAACACTGTTGTGGTCCTCCTCCTCCTAACGCACATCAAATCAACACTGTTGTGGTCCTCCTCCTCCTAACGCACATCAAATCAACACTGTTGTGGTCCTCCTCCTCCTAACACACATCAAATCAACACTGTTGTGGTCCTCCTCCTCCTAACGCACATCAAATCAACACTGTTGTGGTCCTCCTCCTCCTAACGCACATCAAATCAACACTGTTGTGGTCCTCCTCCTCCTAACACACATCAAATCAACACTGTTGTGGTCCTCCTCCTCCTAACGCACATCAAATCAACACTGTTGTGGTCCTCCTCCTCCTAACGCACATCAAATCAACACTGTTGTGGTCCTCCTCCTCCTAACGCACATCAAATCAACACTGTTGTGGTCCTCCTCCTCCTAACGCACATCAAATCAACACTGTTGTGGTCCTCCTCCTCCTAACGCACATCAAATCAACACTGTTGTGGTCCTCCTCCTCCTAACACACATCAAATCAACACTGTTGTGGTCCTCCTCCTCCTAACGCACATCAAATCAACACTGTTGTGGTCCTCCTCCTCCTAACGCACATCAAATCAACACTGTTGTGGTCCTCCTCCTCCTAACACACATCAAATCAACACTGTTGTGGTCCTCCTCCTCCTAACGCACATCAAATCAACACTGTTGTGGTCCTCCTCCTCCTAACGCACATCAAATCAACACTGTTGTGGTCCTCCTCCTCCTAACGCACATCAAATCAACACTGTTGTGGTCCTCCTCCTCCTAACGCACATCAAATCAACACTGTTGTGGTCCTCCTCCTCCTAACGCACATCAAATCAACACTGTTGTGGTCCTCCTCCTCCTAACACACATCAAATCAACACTGTTGTGGTCCTCCTCCTCCTAACGCACATCAAATCAACACTGTTGTGGTCCTCCTCCTCCTAACGCACATCAAATCAACACTGTTGTGGTCCTCCTCCTCCTAACGCACATCAAATCAACACTGTTGTGGTCCTCCTCCTCCTAACACACATCAAATCAACACTGTTGTGGTCCTCCTCCTCCTAACGCACATCAAATCAACACTGTTGTGGTCCTCCTCCTCCTAACGCACATCAAATCAACACTGTTGTGGTCCTCCTCCTCCTAACGCACATCAAATCAACACTGTTGTGGTCCTCCTCCTCCTAACACACATCAAATCAACACTGTTGTGGTCCTCCTCCTCCTAACGCACATCAAATCAACACTGTTGTGGTCCTCCTCCTCCTAACGCACATCAAATCAACACTGTTGTGGTCCTCCTCCTCCTAACGCACATCAAATCAACACTGTTGTGGTCCTCCTCCTCCTAACGCACATCAAATCAACACTGTTGTGGTCCTCCTCCTCCTAACGCACATCAAATCAACACTGTTGTGGTCCTCCTCCTCCTAACACACATCAAATCAACACTGTTGTGGTCCTCCTCCTCCTAACGCACATCAAATCAACACTGTTGTGGTCCTCCTCCTCCTAACGCACATCAAATCAACACTGTTGTGGTCCTCCTCCTCCTAACGCACATCAAATCAACACTGTTGTGGTCCTCCTCCTCCTAACGCACATCAAATCAACACTGTTGTGGTCCTCCTCCTCCTAACGCACATCAAATCAACACTGTTGTGGTCCTCCTCCTCCTAACGCACATCAAATCAACACTGTTGTGGTCCTCCTCCTCCTAACGCACATCAAATCAACACTGTTGTGGTCCTCCTCCTCCTAACGCACATCAAATCAACACTGTTGTGGTCCTCCTCCTCCTAACGCACATCAAATCAACACTGTTGTGGTCCTCCTCCTCCTAACGCACATCAAATCAACACTGTTGTGGTCCTCCTCCTCCTAACACACATCAAATCAACACTGTTGTGGTCCTCCTCCTCCTAACGCACATCAAATCAACACTGTTGTGGTCCTCCTCCTCCTAACACACATCAAATCAACACTGTTGTGGTGGTCCTCCTCCTAACGCACATCAAATCAACACTGTTGTGGTCCTCCTCCTCCTAACGCACATCAAATCAACACTGTTGTGGTCCTCCTCCTCCTAACGCACATCAAATCAACACTGTTGTGGTCCTCCTCCTCCTAACGCACATCAAATCAACACTGTTGTGGTCCTCCTCCTCCTAACACACATCAAATCAACACTGTTGTGGTGGTCCTCCTCCTAACGCACATCAAATCAACACTGTTGTGGTCCTCCTCCTCCTAACGCACATCAAATCAACACTGTTGTGGTCCTCCTCCTCCTAACACACATCAAATCAACACTGTTGTGGTCCTCCTCCTCCTAACGCACATCAAATCAACACTGTTGTGGTCCTCCTCCTCCTAACGCACATCAAATCAACACTGTTGTGGTCCTCCTCCTCCTAACGCACATCAAATCAACACTGTTGTGGTCGTCCTCCTCCTAACACACATCAAATCAACACTGTTGTGGTCGTCCTCCTCCTAACGCACATCAAATCAACACTGTTGTGCTCCTCCTCCTCCTAACGCACATCAAATCAACACTGTTGTGGTCGTCCTCCTCCTAACACACATCAAATCAACACTGTTGTGGTCCTCCTCCTCCTAACGCACATCAAATCAACACTGTTGTGGTCCTCCTCCTCCTAACACACATCAAATCAACACTGTTGTGGTCCTCCTCCTCCTAACGCACATCAAATCAACACTGTTGTGGTCCTCCTCCTCCTAACACACATCAAATCAACACTGTTGTGGTCCTCCTCCTCCTAACGCACATCAAATCAACACTGTTGTGGTCCTCCTCCTCCTAACGCACATCAAATCAACACTGTTGTGGTCCTCCTCCTCCTAACACACATCAAATCAACACTGTTGTGGTCCTCCTCCTCCTAACGCACATCAAATCAACACTGTTGTGGTCCTCCTCCTCCTAACGCACATCAAATCAACACTGTTGTGGTCGTCCTCCTCCTAACGCACATCAAATCAACACTGTTGTGGTCCTCCTCCTCCTAACACACATCAAATCAACACTGTTGTGGTCCTCCTCCTCCTAACGCACATCAAATCAACACTGTTGTGGTCCTCCTCCTCCTAACACACATCAAATCAACACTGTTGTGGTCCTCCTCCTCCTAACACACATCAAATCAACACTGTTGTGGTCCTCCTCCTCCTAACACACATCAAATCAACACTGTTGTGGTCGTCCTCCTCCTAACGCACATCAAATCAACACTGTTGTGGTGGTCCTCCTCCTAACGCACATCAAATCAACACTGTTGTGGTCCTCCTCCTCCTAACACACATCAAATCAACACTGTTGTGGTCCTCCTCCTCCTAACACACATCAAATCAACACTGTTGTGGTCGTCCTCCTCCTAACGCACATCAAATCAACACTGTTGTGGTCCTCCTCCTCCTAACGCACATCAAATCAACACTGTTGTGGTCCTCCTCCTCCTAACACACATCAAATCAACACTGTTGTGGTGGTCCTCCTCCTAACACACATCAAATCAACACTGTTGTGGTCCTCCTCCTCCTAACGCACATCAAATCAACACTGTTGTGGTCGTCCTCCTCCTAACACACATCAAATCAACACTGTTGTGGTGGTCCTCCTCCTAACGCACATCAAATCAACACTGTTGTGGTCCTCCTCCTCCTAACACACATCAAATCAACACTGTTGTGGTCCTCCTCCTCCTAACACACATCAAATCAACACTGTTGTGGTCCTCCTCCTCCTAACACACATCAAATCAACACTGTTGTGGTGGTCCTCCTCCTAACACACATCAAATCAACACTGTTGTGGTCCTCCTCCTCCTAACACACATCAAATCAACACTGTTGTGGTCGTCCTCCTCCTAACACACATCAAATCAACACTGTTGTGGTGGTCCTCCTCCTAACGCACATCAAATCAACACTGTTGTGGTCCTCCTCCTCCTAACACACATCAAATCAACACTGTTGTGGTCCTCCTCCTCCTAACGCACATCAAATCAACACTGTTGTGGTCCTCCTCCTCCTAACGCACATCAAATCAACACTGTTGTGGTCCTCCTCCTCCTAACACACATCAAATCAACACTGTTGTGGTGGTCCTCCTCCTAACGCACATCAAATCAACACTGTTGTGGTCCTCCTCCTCCTAACGCACATCAAATCAACACTGTTGTGGTCCTCCTCCTCCTAACGCACATCAAATCAACACTGTTGTGGTCCTCCTCCTCCTAACGCACATCAAATCAACACTGTTGTGGTCCTCCTCCTCCTAACGCACATCAAATCAACACTGTTGTGGTCCTCCTCCTCCTAACGCACATCAAATCAACACTGTTGTGGTGGTCCTCCTCCTAACGCACATCAAATCAACACTGTTGTGGTCCTCCTCCTCCTAACGCACATCAAATCAACACTGTTGTGGTCCTCCTCCTCCTAACGCACATCAAATCAACACTGTTGTGGTCGTCCTCCTCCTAACACACATCAAATCAACACTGTTGTGGTCGTCCTCCTCCTAACGCACATCAAATCAACACTGTTGTGGTCCTCCTCCTCCTAACGCACATCAAATCAACACTGTTGTGGTCCTCCTCCTCCTAACACACATCAAATCAACACTGTTGTGGTGGTCCTCCTCCTAACACACATCAAATCAACACTGTTGTGGTCCTCCTCCTCCTAACACACATCAAATCAACACTGTTGTGGTCGTCCTCCTCCTAACGCACATCAAATCAACACTGTTGTGGTCCTCCTCCTCCTAACGCACATCAAATCAACACTGTTGTGGTCCTCCTCCTCCTAACACACATCAAATCAACACTGTTGTGGTGGTCCTCCTCCTAACACACATCAAATCAACACTGTTGTGGTCCTCCTCCTCCTAACACACATCAAATCAACACTGTTGTGGTCGTCCTCCTCCTAACACACATCAAATCAACACTGTTGTGGTCCTCCTCCTCCTAACGCACATCAAATCAACACTGTTGTGGTCCTCCTCCTCCTAACACACATCAAATCAACACTGTTGTGGTCCTCCTCCTCCTAACGCACATCAAATCAACACTGTTGTGGTCCTCCTCCTCCTAACGCACATCAAATCAACACTGTTGTGGTCCTCCTCCTCCTAACACACATCAAATCAACACTGTTGTGGTCCTCCTCCTCCTAACGCACATCAAATCAACACTGTTGTGGTCCTCCTCCTCCTAACGCACATCGCTTGGCCTTCCTCTTTTCCAGCCCAACATCGGTCGCCTCGGCACCCCCCACGGGCCCTCGGGGGACAAGGTGGCGGTTGTCGCCGTGGACGACTGTGACACCGCCATGGCCATTCGCTTCGGTGGCCAGATTGGGAATTACTCTTGTGCGGCCCAGGGTACACAGACTGGACTGAAGAAGTGAGTTGTCTTTGCGCGTGTGTGTGTGTGTGTGTGTGTGGGGTGCGTGTGCATGTGTGCTGCTCACGGGCATCGGGCAACGACGGGCATGTATGTACAGTATATATGAATCAATCCATGATTCCACTGTCTCTCTTTGGTTTCCCCTCTATCTCTTTATCTCTCTCTCTCTCTCTCTCTCTCTCTCTCAGTTCTTTCAGTTCAGTTCTTTTTGGTTCTTAGTCCATGAGCCAGAGCTCCAAAATTGGTGGGCAAAACTATAATAAACTATCAAATTGTTTATAGGATCAATATAAGTAAATTAATACATAACCCTTCCACAGTAGTAGCTTTTTCATATTTTCTATTCTTTGCATATTTTCCTATATAATGCCTCGTTTGCATATTTAGAAATGTAAAATTTGTAATACAATAAATCATTGTCTTTGTGTAAGTAATCAATTGGGGAAGTTTCATGGTGATGCCAATCTAATATACTGTATATGGTTTTGCGCACTCAATTCATAATGAATTCCAATTTTGGAGCCCATGGACTAAGAACCACAAAGAACTGAACCAGTTCACATTGTGGAAACAGGGTCTCTGTGTCTTTAGACTGCTCTTGATGCTTGTTGTTCAGAATGCCCTCCTTAAATCCATGAGTCTCAATTCTTATGCAAATCTCCTATACAGTATATGACCTAATTTCTTATTCACATTTAAATGCTCCGTTTTGCTCTAACATAAATACTGTACAAAAGAGGTCATTATTTAAATGTATTCATGAATACCTGCTATGTCAGCAGTGGTCATTCAAAGAAACAGGGAGTTTTGTGATCACTATAGCTTGAACTTTCTTCCCGGGTGAGAGTATAATCTTTCAATAAATCTAAAACAGTCTTGTAGAAAAACAAAAGGAAAAAGTACTTTATTTTACATGGCAGAATTTAACCACTTGAACCTCCTGTACTTAGTGAACTAATACTCAGTTGACTGGGGTCGGCTCTGTACTTGATATGTTAATCTGTTTACCTCAGTCCACACCAAATCTCTGAGCAGAAAATAGCCAATCTATAAGCTCACAACGCATTGTGTTGGGATGTATTGTGAGCTTTAGAGACGCTATTTGTTTTTATATATATATATTTTTTTGTGGCTTTCGCCTTTTTTTTATTCTTTTTTTTATAGAGGGACAGAGACAGTAGGCTTCCTTAGGTCTAGTAGGACTATATTAGATAATAAAAAAGAAATCTCCGTAAAATGTTGCAAAACAAATACATATTTAGCACCATGTTCGAATGCCCCCGCCCCCCTGTCAAAATGTGCTAGAACAAAAGAAAGCAGCAAATTAAAAAACACTCCTCTTTTACTTTATTTACTTATTTACTTACTTTTTACTTTATTTTTCTAATAACCTGGTTGAAAAAACCCAAAGTTGTCCTTAGTAGATAAGTAGATAAAGTAGATGAAAAACAATGCCTGTGCTTTGCACCCTGTTCTGGTTTTCATCAGGGCCTTCGACTGTTGGCAGCTATAACTGGGCCAACTCACTCACTCACACTTATGTGTCATAGCCCACATGGACTAATGCGTTTGCAAATATAAATAAAAGCAGTACTTTAAAATCTAACAGACACATTTGGTTCCATTTGTACACTCAAGAGTTAAGGGGGTTCTTGCAAATAAAACGTTTGAAAACGTTGGACTCGTAATGTGCCGTAGTTTAGTAGTAACATATTCTGGAGAAAACCGTTCAGTAATTCAGTAACGGATCAAATCTAAAATTTGCCACGGACAAGACCAAGTCTTTCATCCCCTGCCTTAAAGTTTAGATTGAATTTGATGTTTTTCTGCTCATGCCTTAAGGTCATTAGACCTGACTGGACCGCTGCTGCTTGGCGGAGTTCCCAACCTACCGGAAGATTTCCCAGTTACCAACCGGAACTTTGTGGGCTGCATGAAGGACCTGACCATCGACAGCCAGCCTGTGGACATGGCTAGCTTCATCGCTAACAATGGCACCTATGCGGGTATGAGGCGCATCATTAAAGATGGAGTGTCACTATATTACATATTATAGTTTTTTTCATTGGCACGTTTGACTGTCAATGGTTCAGCCTCCAGGAAGAAACCCTAAATACAAATACATCATTGCATATACAAACGACTCCAGGGTGTCTAATGAAGTACTGTCACCTCATAGACACATGAAAAACTGGAAAAATACAAAAATTGTGGCACTCCATCTTTAAATATATACGTTTTTTCATCAAAGACAGAGGGCCTTGGAATCCTTTTCTTTGCAAGTCTGCAATTTTCACCCTTTGGGAAAAACCTGTTCTACTTTGAAAACCTTTTTTTGTTTGTTCATCATGAGAGACACATCATTGTCTTAACCACATGTAACCCTGGTATACAATAACTATTTTTTTCCCCCATTTTTGGTGCACTCAGGTTGTACAGCAAAGAAGGACTTCTGCTCCAACGTCGTGTGTCAAAATGCAGGAACGTGTGTCAATAAATGGGGCACCTACGCTTGTGACTGTCCACTGGGCTTCGGGGGCAAGAACTGTGAACAAGGTAAAAGAGAAGTGACTGTGCGTGTGACCCTGTGACTGTGTGTGTGTGTGTGTGCGTGTGCGTGTGCGGGCGTGCGTGCGCGCGTCCGTGTCTGCCTGCCTCTGTCGAAAATGTTTTGGTTTGAAATAGATATAATGTGTCCATGCACGTGTGTTTACAAGCGCACGTGTGTGCGCATGTCATTGTATTTCACCACGTGCACTTTGTCAGACAAATACAGAATTCCAGTAATTCCCGCATGAAGCCCAGCTTGGAGGAAACGGACAGTAAACGCTAATGGGGTCATGTTTCCTGCCAATGAAAGAAACCCTCACATTCCTGCATTCCACAATAATAACACTGACCTTAAACCCTGCAGGAGTGCACAGGTTGTCTTGTCCATTAGACGAGACAATACTGCACTGTAAAAAAAAGAATACTGTTGATATAATTCCTCTGCTTATTGTCGCTGATCGCTATACCCCTAAAACTGGCCTCTGAAGTCAATTATGCTCGACAACATTTCCATTTCGTTGTGAAATCTATCAGAAAGAACAAAATCAGATTAGAAGTAGCTCTACATTTTCCAAGAGCTTATAGTTTTAGCTTAACTCTGTGTTATTGATGATTGCAACCCATGATCAAAATGGCTTCCTTTGTATTGTAACGGATGCCGAGCTATTGGTTGTGAACTGTATGTGTGCACAACACATGCGTTTGGATTTTCTTTGGCATTATCCATATCCTCATGTGAAGAAATGTAGAGCCTTATCAATCATTCACGACATGGATTTTGTGTGCATTGCATGGAAGGACATTATATAGGTACTGTATATCGAGGAAACACTTTATTTAGTGAGCAATATCTGTATCGAGTCGTCACATCATCATCTCTCCATCATTCATCATTTTTCGACCGCGGTCGAGATCATGGATTTCACAATGCCACACCAGACTTCCCGGTCCTTCATTGCCATCTCCAGTTCCTGCTTACTGATGCATGTGTCCCTAGCGATGACATCAGGGAACGACAGTTTTCTACCTCTGGTCTGCTTTGAGGCAGGACTCCAGAGTAGAAGGGAAGATATAACCTCATTGTCAGCTCTGTAGCAGTGGCCAGTAAACTGTGTTCTTCTGGATCGGACTAGTGAAGAAACACAGGGAAGGTTGCAGTATATTAGATTAGTCGATGGGTGGACTAGTGAAGAAACACAGGGAAGGTTGCAGTATATTAGATTAGTCGATGGGTGGACTAGTGAAGAAACACAGGGAAGGTTGCAGTATATTAGATCAGTCGATGGGTGGACTAGTGAAGAAACACAGGGAAGGTTGCAGTATATTAGATTAGTCGATGGGTGGACTAGTGAAGAAACACAGGGAAGGTTGCAGTATATTAGATTAGTCGATGGGTGGACTAGTGAAGAAACACAGGGAAGGTTGCAGTATATTAGATTAGTCGATGGGTGGACTAGTGAAGAAACACAGGGAAGGTTGCAGTATATTAGATTAATCGATGGGTGGACTAGTGAAGAAACACAGGGAAGGTTGCAGTATATTAGATTAGTCGATGGGTGGACTAGTGAAGAAACACAGGGAAGGTTGCAGTATATTAGATCAGTCGATGGGTGGACTAGTGAAGAAACACAGGGAAGGTTGCAGTATATTAGATCAGTCGATGGGTGGACTAGTGTAGAAACACAGGGAAGGTTGCAGTATATTAGATCAGTCGATGGGTGGCTCTTCTCTTCCAAGACAGATTTTGCGCTCTCATTAGAAGGCGGGTGTAAAGGTGCCATCCAACCGTTTCTCTAGTTTCTTTGGAAGGGTCCATGTCTCAGAGCCATAGAGTAGAATCGGCTCAACGGTCGTCCTAAATATCTTTTACTTTTAACATCTTACTAAGCTGGGATGAGCAGATCTTATGCATGTCATTGCAGGCTGACCAGGCCATACCCTTCCTAGAGTCGTCACATTTGTAACTCATTCCTAGGACTATTTCAGGAATACATTAGTATTTCACAACTACTACAGTACTATATTATCGTTAACATAATAACATAATGCTATATCTCATGTCTCAATCCTTCCTTCCTTGCCCTACACAGTCATGCCGTCCCCCCAGCACTTCAGCGGCCATGCTCTGGTGTGGTGGCAGGAGCCGGAGGTCACCATCGCCATCCCCTGGTACCTGGGGCTGATGTTCAGGACGCGCCAGAGCTCTGGGACTCTGCTGCAGGCCAACGCTGGGGACTTCTCCAGGATACAGCTGCTGGTGAGCATCTGGAACATGTCTAATGATAATGGAATGTTAAAAAGCATCAAGGGAATAGAACAATAACAATACATTAGGACTGTGTTATAGATACGGCACTATGTCAGGAGTATATGCTAAGTAGACCTTCTGCTGTCAGCATTTTTCTTCCTATTTCCCGCCCTCATGTTCTTACCATACCGCACACGGTTGTGGGTTGAAATCACACACACCACTACAGGGCAACCAGACTGTAGGCCTATTCTCACGTTGGCAATGTGAAGGGAAAGTTAATAATACTTCACCTTTTAGCCAAATGCCCCTTCATGGAAAGCTTAAATGTTGAACTTCACACAACAAATACACAACATT
Organism: Protomyctophum parallelum; assembly: GCF_964188405.1. Lineage (NCBI taxonomy): Eukaryota > Metazoa > Chordata > Actinopteri > Myctophiformes > Myctophidae > Protomyctophum > Protomyctophum parallelum. The sequence continues at coordinate 54,723,728 of NC_139700.1, forward strand.
CTAAATATATGTCTATGATGCCTCTGGTATCAATGTCTTGCACTTTGACTACAGGCTGGTATAGGAAAATGAAACAGCTGGAAAACATTAAGAAATACCAGAGGTGCTTTAACCCATTCTGGGTTAAAACACCCCTTTTGGTCTTTTAAGCTATTGAAAAATAGAAGCTCATAGCGTGGCACAAATATTTGAATATATATTCTTTCAGAGCGAATGTTTTTTTTAACTCAACTCTCTGCTTCTGGGGAGGTCCCTGGAACAACATATTTTCAGATGGGGGTCGGTGGCCAATTACATATATAGTTTTTGGGGTCCTTGACATGAAATATTGAGCACCACTGGCACTGATACAGAAACATGAGGTATTTCATAAAACTGTCTGAAGACATTTTTTAAATTCCGACGTCGGTTCAAAATGGGTTAAAGCAGCATGGGTTCTAGTGGAGTCCATGCACTGGGGAAATAAAGTATGAAACATTTTCTCTCTCTCATTCTCCCTCCCTTTCTATCTGTCTTCCTGCCTTTCTCTCTCCCTCTCATCTCATCTCATCTCATCTCGTTCTACCACTGATTTCATTTCCTCCCCTGACTGACACTGACCTCCCTGTTGTTGTTGTTGTTGTTGTTGTTTGTCCAGCTGAGCAGCAGACACCTGCGTTTCCAGGTCTTCCTCGGGGTGAAGCGTGTGGCCGTGCTGGACTTCACCCAGGTGGGTCTATAAATACAACGTTATTGACCTGGACTTCACCCAGGTGGGTCTATAAATACTACACTATTGACCTGGAGTACTACAGTGTTTATAGGGCTGGACTTCACCCAGGTGGGTCTATAAATACTACGTTATTGACCTGGAGTACTACAGTGTTTATAGGGCTGGACTTCACCCAGGTGGGTCTATAAATACAACGTTATTGACCTGGAGTACTACAGTGTTTATAGGGCTGGACTTCACCCAGGTGGGTCTATAAATACAACGTTATTGACCTGGAGTACTACAGTGTTTATAGGGCTGGACTTCACCCAGGTGGGTCTATAAATACTACACTATTGACCTGGAGTACTACAGTGTTTATAGGGCTGGACTTCACCCAGGTGGGTCTATAAATACTACACTATTGACCTGGAGTACTACAGTGTTTATAGGGCTGGACTTCACCCAGGTGGGTCTATAAATACTACGTTATTGACCTGGAGTACTACAGTGTTTATAGGGCTGGACTTCACCCAGGTGGGTCTATAAATACAACGTTATTGACCTGGAGTACTACAGTGTTTATAGGGCTGGACTTCACCCAGGTGGGTCTATAAATACTACGTTATTGACCTGGAGTACTACAGTGTTTATAGGGCTGGACTTCACCCAGGTGGGTCTATAAATACAACGTTATTGACCTGGAGTACTACAGTGTTTATACGATACGATACAACATTATTGACCTGGCATACTACAGTGTTTATAGTTTCAATGTGCCAATATTCTACTGTTGGACGGACATGCAGATAGGATCTTGGTTTACTGATGATCCTAGACTATTTATATGCATTTGATTTATTAACCTTGTGTTGTTGTCTTGCTTCTTGCTGTCTTGCTTCTAAACCAACATCGTTAAACCAGTGGATATGTTCTCGTTCCTGATTGTTTCTGTGATTATAATTTTTTCTGTGATAAAGTTGTATCGTATCGTTATTGCTTACTGTAAATCGCTCTGGATTAAGAGTGTCTGCTAAATTCCTAAATTGTAAATAAATTATATCGATTTATTTAAAAATGTATTTTAATTGAATAATCGAGAAACTTTATATAATATTTTTTTGGAATTGTTTAGTAATTTCTGTTCTGTTCTCTACTTTAAAAAAAAAGATCAATAACATGTATTTATTTGATGACCTGTGTTCCACCTCTAGGTGTGTGTCAACGATGGAGAATGGCACCATGTGCAGGTGGAGCTCAAGAGCATCAAAGATGGAAAGGACATCAAATACGTGGCCCGGGTCTCTCTGGACTATGGGATGTTCCAGGTATGTTGGGGTGTCTCTGGACTATGGGATGTTCCAGGTATGTTGGCCATGGGTGTCTCTCTGGACTATGGGATGTTCCAGGTATGTTGGGGTGTCTCTGGACTATGGGATGTTCCAGGTATGTTGAACAGGTGTCTCTCTGGACTATGGCATGTTCCAGGTATCTTGGCCAGCTAGAACAAAACGATGGTATTATTATTATTATTTATTTCTATGCCACAAACTGATCAAGAGGATGAACCATTCTTACCCCGTCCCCGTCTTACTGACCCCAGTTGTCCCCAGTAACCTCTAGCATCTTAACCCATTCTGACCTGAGATCAGATTCTATAAACGTCTTCTACATCCTGACAGTTTTCTGATAAAGCTATGTTTCTATGTCAGTCGTTCTTCGATTTTTCAAAAATAGCAGACCTACAAGCTCGTATCGCGCCACTCGGTGGCGCGATATGAGCTTGTAGATCTGCTATTTTTAAATAGTTAAAGCATAACATGATGCTGACACCAAAATGGGTTCCCGTTCAGAATGGGTTAAATTTGCATCCAGGGACCCTCAGAGATCCCTGAGGGGGTCCCAGGGGATCCCCAGCTAAAATAATAATAGTTAGGAGGAACCAAATGGACCCTTACAGGTCTGTAACTCTCAGAGTTATGGGGGTCCATTATTACATTTGCATGTTGGTACCGCATGTATGTACTCTGCTCATTTTCATGCTTTTATTGTGCTTTGAGTATGCTGTTCTCTCCACAAGAACTTTGTTATTTATGGGTTGAATCGGTGGGGTGGGAGCGGCTATCTTTGGGAGAGCTTTTGTTCTGTTTTGTCCTGTGTGTGTATATATATGGATGTACTGTAAACTAAATTAATGCATGGGGGTCCTTCAAATGAAATAGTTTGAGAAACAGTACGTATTCTCACTCTTAACTTTCATTCAACCAGCAAATATGGACATTATTGTATCTGTATCTGTTCTGTATTATGAAAATGCAGGTGTCATTGTACATCACGTCCTCCATTAAAACACAGTTGTGACCGTGTTTTCTCCAGAGGTCTGTGGAGATCGGGAACGAGCTGCCCGGCCTGAGACTGAGGAGTCTGTTTGTAGGAGGTCTGATGAAGAAGGACGGCTCTGTGATGAGTGGACTGAAGGGCTGTATGCAGGTGAGACTCACTATGGCTCTGTGATGAGCGGACTGAAGGGCTGTATGCAGGTGAGGCTCACAATGGCTCTGTGATGAGCGGACTGAAGGGCTGTATGCAGGTGAGGCTCACAATGGCTCTGTGATGGGCGGACTGAAGGGCTGCATGCAGGTGAGGCTCACAATGGCTCTGTGATGAGCGGACTGAAGGGCTGTATGCAGGTGAGGCTCACAATGGCTCTGTGATGAGCGGACTGAAGGGCTGTATGCAGGTGAGGCTCACAATGGCTCTGTGATGGGCGGACTGAAGGGCTGCATGCAGGTGAGGCTCACAATGGCTCTGTGATGAGTGGACTGAAGGGCTGCATGCAGGTGAGGCTCACTATGGCTCTGTGATGAGCGGACTGAAGGGCTGTATGCAGGTGAGGCTCACAATGGCTCTGTGATGGGCGGACTGAAGGGCTGCATGCAGGTGAGGCTCACTATGGCTCTGTGATGAGCGGACTGAAGGGCTGTATGCAGGTGAGGCTCACTATGGCTCTGTGATGAGCGGACTGAAGGGCTGTATGCAGGTGAGGCTCACAATGGCTCTGTGATGAGCGGACTGAAGGGCTGCATGCAGGTGAGGCTCACTATGGCTCTGTGATGAGCGGACTGAAGGGCTGTATGCAGGTGAGGCTCACAATGGCTCTGTGATGAGCGGACTGAAGGGCTGCATGCAGGTGAGGCTCACAATGGCTCTGTGATGGGCGGACTGAAGGGCTGTATGCAGGTGAGGCTCACAATGGCTCTGTGATGGGCGGACTGAAGGGCTGCATGCAGGTGAGGCTCACAATGGCTCTGTGATGAGCGGACTGAAGGGCTGTATGCAGGTGAGACTCACAATGGCTCTGTGATGAGCGGACTGAAGGGCTGTATGCAGGTGAGGCTCACAATGGCTCTGTGATGAGCGGACTGAAGGGCTGTATGCAGGTGAGGCTCACAATGGCTCTGTGATGAGTGGACTGAAGGGCTGTATGCAGGTGAGGCTCACAATGGCTCTGTGATGGGCGGACTGAAGGGCTGTATGCAGGTGAGGCTCACAATGGCTCTGTGATGGGCGGACTGAAGGGCTGTATGCAGGTGAGGCTCACAATGGCTCTGTGATGGGCGGACTGAAGGGCTGTATGCAGGTGAGGCTCACAATGGCTCTGTGATGAGTGGACTGAAGGGCTGTATGCAGGTGAGGCTCACAATGGCTCTGTGATGGGCGGACTGAAGGGCTGTATGCAGGTGAGGCTCACTATGGCTCTGTGATGGGCGGACTGAAGGGCTGCATGCAGGTGAGGCTCACTATGGCTCTGTGATGAGCGGACTGAAGGGCTGTATGCAGGTGAGGCTCACTATGGCTCTGTGATGAGAGGACTGAAGGGCTGCATGCAGGTGAGGCTCACAATGGCTCTGTGATGGGCGGACTGAAGGGCTGTATGCAGGTGAGGCTCACAATGGCTCTGTGATGGGCGGACTGAAGGGCTGCATGCAGGTGAGGCTCACAATGGCTCTGTGATGAGTGGACTGAAGGGCTGCATGCAGGTGAGGCTCACTATGGCTCTGTGATGAGCGGACTGAAGGGCTGTATGCAGGTGAGGCTCACAATGGCTCTGTGATGGGCGGACTGAAGGGCTGCATGCAGGTGAGGCTCACTATGGCTCTGTGATGAGCGGACTGAAGGGCTGTATGCAGGTGAGGCTCACTATGGCTCTGTGATGAGCGGACTGAAGGGCTGTATGCAGGTGAGGCTCACAATGGCTCTGTGATGAGCGGACTGAAGGGCTGCATGCAGGTGAGGCTCACTATGGCTCTGTGATGAGCGGACTGAAGGGCTGTATGCAGGTGAGGCTCACAATGGCTCTGTGATGAGCGGACTGAAGGGCTGCATGCAGGTGAGGCTCACAATGGCTCTGTGATGGGCGGACTGAAGGGCTGCATGCAGGTGAGGCTCACAATGGCTCTGTGATGAGCGGACTGAAGGGCTGCATGCAGGTGAGGCTCACAATGGCTCTGTGATGAGCGGACTGAAGGGCTGTATGCAGGTGAGGCTCACAATGGCTCTGTGATGGGCGGACTGAAGGGCTGTATGCAGGTGAGGCTCACAATGGCTCTGTGATGGGCGGACTGAAGGGCTGTATGCAGGTGAGGCTCACTATGGCTCTGTGATGAGCGGACTGAAGGGCTGCATGCAGGTGAGGCTCACAATGGCTCTGATGAGCGGACTGAAGGGCTGTATGCAGGTGAGGCTCACAATGGCTCTGTGATGAGCGGACTGAAGGGCTGTATGCAGGTGAGACTCACAATGGCTCTGTGATGAGCGGACTGAAGGGCTGTATGCAGGTGAGGCTCACAATGGCTCTGTGATGAGCGGACTGAAGGGCTGTATGCAGGTGAGGCTCACAATGGCTCTGTGATGAGTGGACTGAAGGGCTGTATGCAGGTGAGGCTCACAATGGCTCTGTGATGGGCGGACTGAAGGGCTGCATGCAGGTGAGGCTCACTATGGCTCTGTGATGAGCGGACTGAAGGGCTGTATGCAGGTGAGGCTCACTATGGCTCTGTGATGAGAGGACTGAAGGGCTGCATGCAGGTGAGGCTCACAATGGCTCTGTGATGGGCGGACTGAAGGGCTGTATGCAGGTGAGGCTCACTATGGCTCTGTGATGAGAGGACTGAAGGGCTGCATGCAGGTGAGGCTCACAATGGCTCTGTGATGGGCGGACTGAAGGGCTGTATGCAGGTGAGGCTCACAACTAGGACTTCAATGTCACCATTACATAGAACTTTTGATTCGAAGAAAAAATAGTTAGGCGCCATTATTTTCTGCGCCACCACTGTACAACAAATTATAACATATTAGTGGTTAATCAAACCAATCGATTTTTCGATGAATTGAGTATGAACGGAAACAATGGAAATATCTTGGATTTAAATCCTCATTGTATGTACATATGTATTGTACATTGTATTGTATTGAACTGTACTTTCCTGTGATTTTTTTCTGCAAACTGCAAACTCAAAAGTCAATTATGAAAAATATTGGTTCGATTTGTTGATATAAGAACTAAATGATTGATTGAATACTTTATAGAGGGTATGCGTGTGACATCATCGTACCTGGAAGTTATGCGGGAACGCCCACTGAAACTACTTTCTGGCCTCGACAGCCCATTCATCCAAACATTAAAGTCCTGTCTGAATGCATTAAACAATGTTAAACTCACCAACATTAAAGTCCTGTCTGAATGCATTAAACAATGTTAAACTCACCAACATTAAAGTCCTGTCTGAATGCATTAAACAATGTTAAACTCACCAACATTAAAGTCCTGTCTGACTGCATTAAACAATGTTAAACTCACCAACATTAAAGTCCTGTCTGAATGCATTAAACAATGTTAAACTCACCAACATTAAAGTCCTGTCTGAATGCATTAAACAATGTTAAACTCACCAACATTAAAGTCCTGTCTGAATGCATTAAACAATGTTAAACTCACCAACATTAAAGTCCTGTCTGAATGCATTAAACAATGTTAAACTCACCAACATTAAAGTCCTGTCTGAATGCATTAAACAATGTTAAACTCACCAACATTAAAGTCCTGTCTGAATGCATTAAACAATGTTAAACTCACCAACATTAAAGTCCTGTCTGAATGCATTAAACAATGTTAAACTCACCAACATTAAAGTCCTGTCTGATTGCATTAAACAATGTTAAACTCACCAACATTAAAGTCCTGTCTGACTGCATTAAACAATGTTAAACTCACCAACATTAAAGTCCTGTCTGACTGCATTAAACAATGTTAAACTCACCAACATTAAAGTCCTGTCTGAATGCATTAAACAATGTTAAACTCACCAACATTAAAGTCCTGTCTGAATGCATTAAACAATGTTAAACTCACCAACATTAAAGTCCTGTCTGAATGCATTAAACAATGTTAAACTCACCAACATTAAAGTCCTGTCTGATTGCATTAAACAATGTTAAACTCACCAACATTAAAGTCCTGTCTGATTGCACTAAACAATGTTAAACTCACCAACATTAAGTCCTGTCTGACTGCATTAAACAATGTTAAACTCACCAACATTAAAGTCCTGTCTGATTGCATTAAACAATGTTAAACTCACCAACATTAAAGTCCTGTCTGATTGCATTAAAACAATGTTAAACTCACCAACATTAAAGTCCTGTCTGATTGCATTAAACAATGTTAAACTCACCAACATTAAAGTCCTGTCTGATTGCATTAAAACAATGTTAAACTCACCAACATTAAAGTCCTGTCTGATTGCATTAAACAATGTTAAACTCACCAACATTAAAGTCCTGTCTGATTGCATTAAAACAATGTTAAACTCACCAACATTAAAGTCCTGTCTGATTGCATTAAACAATGTTAAACTCACCAACATTAAAGTCCTGTCTGATTGCATTAAACAATGTTAAACTCACCAACATTAAAGTCCTGTCTGATTGCATTAAACAATGTTAAACTCACCAACATTAAAGTCCTGTCTGATTGCATTAAACAATGTTAAACTCACCAACATTAAAGTCCTGTCTGATTGCATTAAACAATGTTAAACTCACCAACATTAAAGTCCTGTCTGATTGCATTAAACAATGTTAAACTCACCAACATTAAAGTCCTGTCTGATTGCATTAAACAATGTTAAACTCACCAACATTAAAGTCCTGTCTGACTGCATTAAACAATGTTAAACTCACCAACATTAAAGTCCTGTCTGACTGCATTAAACAATGTTAAACTCACCAACATTAAAGTCCTGTCTGATTGCATTAAACAATGTTAAACTCACCAACATTAAAGTCCTGTCTGATTGCATTAAACAATGTTAAACTCACCAACATTAAAGTCCTGTCTGACTGCATTAAACAATGTTAAACTCACCAACATTAAAGTCCTGTCTGACTGCATTAAACAATGTTAAACTCACCAACATTAAAGTCCTGTCTGACTGCATTAAACAATGTTAAACTCACCAACATTAAAGTCCTGTCTGATTGCATTAAACAATGTTAAACTCACCAACATTAAAGTCCTGTCTGACTGCATTAAACAATGTTAAACTCACCAACATTAAAGTCCTGTCTGACTGCATTAAACAATGTTAAACTCACCAACATTAAAGTCCTGTCTGACTGCATTAAACAATGTTAAACTCACCAACATTAAAGTCCTGTCTGACTGCATTAAACAATGTTAAACTCACCAACATTAAAGTCCTGTCTGACTGCATTAAACAATGTTAAACTCACCAACATTAAAGTCCTGTCTGACTGCATTAAACAATGTTAAACTCACCAACATTAAAGTCCTGTCTGACTGCATTAAACAATGTTAAACTCACCAACATTAAAGTCCTGTCTGACTGCATTAAACAATGTTAAACTCACCAACATTAAAGTCCTGTCTGACTGCATTAAACAATGTTAAACTCACCAACATTAAAGTCCTGTCTGACTGCATTAAACAATGTTAAACTCACCAACATTAAAGTCCTGTCTGACTGCATTAAACAATGTTAAACTCACCAACATTAAAGTCCTGTCTGACTGCATTAAACAATGTTAAACTCACCAACATTAAAGTCCTGTCTGACTGCATTAAACAATGTTAAACTCACCAACATTAAAGTCCTGTCTGATTGCATTAAACAATGTTAAACTCACCAACATTAAAGTCCTGTCTGATTGCATTAAACAATGTTAAACTCACCAACATTAAAGTCCTGTCTGACTGCATTAAACAATGTTAAACTCACCAACATTAAAGTCCTGTCTGACTGCATTAAACAATGTTAAACTCACCAACATTAAAGTCCTGTCTGACTGCATTAAACAATGTTAAACTCACCAACATTAAAGTCCTGTCTGATTGCATTAAACAATGTTAAACTCACCAACATTAAAGTCCTGTCTGACTGCATTAAACAATGTTAAACTCACCAACATTAAAGTCCTGTCTGACTGCATTAAACAATGTTAAACTCACCAACATTAAAGTCCTGTCTGACTGCATTAAACAATGTTAAACTCACCAACATTAAAGTCCTGTCTGACTGCATTAAACAATGTTAAACTCACCAACATTAAAGTCCTGTCTGACTGCATTAAACAATGTTAAACTCACCAACATTAAAGTCCTGTCTGATTGCATTAAACAATGTTAAACTCACCAACATTAAAGTCCTGTCTGATTGCATTAAACAATGTTAAACTCACCAACATTAAAGTCCTGTCTGACTGCATTAAACAATGTTAAACTCACCAACATTAAAGTCCTGTCTGATTGCATTAAACAATGTTAAACTCACCAACATTAAAGTCCTGTCTGATTGCATTAAACAATGTTAAACTCACCAACATTAAAGTCCTGTCTGAATGCATTAAACAATGTTAAACTCACCAACATTAAAGTCCTGTCTGATTGCATTAAACAATGTTAAACTCACCAACATTAAAGTCCTGTCTGACTGCATTAAACAATGTTAAACTCACCAACATTAAAGTCCTGTCTGACTGCATTAAACAATGTTAAACTCACCAACATTAAAGTCCTGTCTGATTGCATTAAACAATGTTAAACTCACCAACATTAAAGTCCTGTCTGACTGCATTAAACAATGTTAAACTCACCAACATTAAAGTCCTGTCTGATTGCATTAAACAATGTTAAACTCACCAACATTAAAGTCCTGTCTGATTGCATTAAACAATGTTAAACTCACCAACATTAAAGTCCTGTCTGATTGCATTAAAACAATGTTAAACTCACCAACATTAAAGTCCTGTCTGATTGCATTAAACAATGTTAAACTCACCAACATTAAAGTCCTGTCTGATTGCATTAAACAATGTTAAACTCACCAACATTAAAGTCCTGTCTGATTGCATTAAACAATGTTAAACTCACCAACATTAAAGTCCTGTCTGATTGCATTAAACAATGTTAAACTCACCAACATTAAAGTCCTGTCTGATTGCACTAAACAATGTTAAACTCACCAACATTAAAGTCCTGTCTGATTGCATTAAACAATGTTAAACTCACCAACATTAAAGTCCTGTCTGATTGCATTAAACAATGTTAAACTCACCAACATTAAAGTCCTGTCTGAATGCATTAAACAATGTTAAACTCACCAACATTAAAGTCCTGTCTGATTGCATTAAACAATGTTAAACTCACCAACATTAAAGTCCTGTCTGATTGCATTAAACAATGTTAAACTCACCAACATTAAAGTCCTGTCTGATTGCATTAAACAATGTTAAACTCACCAACATTAAAGTCCTGTCTGATTACATTAAACAATGTTAAACTCACCAACATTAAAGTCCTGTCTGATTGCATTAAACAATGTTAAACTCACCAACATTAAAGTCCTGTCTGATTGCATTAAACAATGTTAAACTCACCAACATTAAAGTCCTGTCTGATTGCATTAAACAATTACTCTATATTGGCAGAAGTGTAATCAGTACAGGGTACAGTCAGACAGAAATGTAATCAGTACAGGGTACAGTCAGACAGAAATGTAATCAGTACAGGGTACAGTCAGACAGAAATGTAATCAGTACAGGGTACAGTCAAACAGAAATGTAATCAGTACAGGGTTCAGTCAAACAGAAATGTAATCAGTACAGGGTACAGTCAAACAGAAATGTAATCAGTACAGGGTACAGTCAAACAGAAATGTAATCAGTACAGGGTACAGTCAAACAGAAATGTAATCAGTACAGGGTACAGTCAAACAGAAATGTAATCAGTACAGGGTACAGTCAAACAGAAATGTAATCAGTACAGGGTACAGTCAAACAGAAATGTAATCAGTACAGTCGGTTATGGGGTCTAAATATCGGTTAACTGCCCAGCCCTATTCTGTGTTGTGTAGCATAAAAAAAGGACTTACGTGGGGGTTAATACCGGTATTAATTGGTTGTCCACGTGAGGATTTTATATATTGTTCCTTCCATTCCCTTCCATCCTGCGTGCAGGGAGTGCGAATGGGCGAGACTTCCACCAAGCTGGCCAACGTCAACATGCTCCAGGGACAGAAGATCAGCGTAGAAGACGGCTGTGAGCTTCCCGACGCCTGCAGCGTCAGCCTGTGTCCGCTGCACAGCCGCTGCTCCGACAACTGGGGCTCCCATTCCTGTGTCTGTGACCCTGGTGAGTCTGTGGACTGTCTGTGTCTGTGACCCTGGTGAGTCTGTGGACTGTCTGTGTCTGTGACCCTGGTGAGTCTGTGGACTGTCTGTGTCTGTGACCCTGGTGAGTCTGTGGACTGTCTGTGTCTGTGACCCTGGTGAGTCTGTGGAATGCTGATCTTACTACTGTACAGTGCGGCGGTGGCTCAGGGGTAGAGTGGTGGATGGTTTTCAATGAGGAGCTCTATCTGTGACAATGGATTCTTGCCTTTAGTTCGGCCACTAAAGGCGGCGGTGGCCGAACGGTTTGCGGAGCGGTCTTGATACCGGAAGGTCGTCAGTTCGAATCCCCGGACCGGCACATTAAAATTACCAGTGGGCAGCGGTGGCCGAACGGTTTGCGGAGCTGTCTTGATACCGGAAGGTCGCTAGTTCGTATCCCCGGACCGGCACGTTAAAATTACCACCACTGAAGTGCCCTTGGACAAGGCAGTGAACCCCTACCATGAAATGTTCTATGAGCAGGGCCTGGCTGTGAACAAGATCTTGAGCTTAGTCCAGTTACCCTGGGTAAACATAGTACTTTTCCTTTCCTTTTACCACCGCTGAAGTGCCCTTGAGCAAGGCATTGAACCCCTACCATAAAATGTTCTATGAGCAGCGTGTGGCTGTAAACAAGCATCTCAAGCTTAGTCTACTTCCCTGGGTAAACAAAGAACTTTGCTTTGCTTTATGAATCCCTGTCTATTACATGCATCATACAGCCAGTATATTTAACTTTTTAATTTTCATAAAGCATCCATGTATAGTAACACACCCCTTCCTTCCTTTCCCAGGGCACTTTGGCAGGGACTGTGTGGACGCGTGTCTCCTCAACCCCTGTCAGCACGTCTCCTCCTGCACCCGCCAGCCCAGCTCTGCTCAAGGCTACAGCTGCCAATGTGGCGCCAGCTACTACGGAGAATACTGCCAGCAGAAGTCAGTTCCATTTCTATTTCTTTTTTTCAGTATATTTACGTGTTCATTTCAATGCAGTGGGCAGCCAACACGTGAGTGTTTGTGAGGTCTTTCTGAACCCTTTTGGAGATTTTGAAGTTGATTTTCTTTGCCCGTGTAGCTCTCAGAAGTTTCCCCTTCCAACGACTTTTCCTAAATATTCGATTAAAATCATCTCAGTTGTGTTTTTTTCATCTGAAACATTTTCTAACTATGAATTTAGGCATACTTATACTGTACCATCTCTGCCTGTTCACTTTTGGTCAAAATGACCCCTGTCACCCTTCCTCTCCTTACGGGAGTGGACTTCACACCTCCAGACAGGCCATTGTTCAATTTAAAAGACAATGGGCTCCATTCCCATCACCGCTAAACTATTTTGAAAAACATTTTTTATATTCTAGCCAATCTACTTTTGCAAAATAGTAACAAAATAAAAAGTTGCATGAGTGTAGTAAGGCTACAGTCATGCGACAGTGCTAGTGAGCAGTGTTTAGTTTAAAGCAGGGGGCGTTCCCCTGGCAGAGACCATCACCCTGGTGTCAATCTTCTCTCTGTAATCTTTCCACTTCGACACCTGACTGTGCTGAACAGCTTTGCTTGTTTTAAAGTTGACCCCGTGCATTTCAGAGTCACGTTTTACAACGCGGTATAGAGACCATTTCCAGATGTTTTCTTTTTTGAGTGGTGCAACCACTCCAAGGAACAGTAATGTCCGTGTTCACCTACCTATGTGTTGGTTCATGAGCACCAGTATGACTATTAGTACCAGCAGGGGCGCTGTTGTGCCAGAAACAGAGAGAGAGAGAGTGCTGCACTGTTGCCTGCTAATGAGAGAGAGAGGGGGAGGGGGGGGGGGGGGGGGGAGTTGCACCACTCAGTTCACACGGGTGTGTTTTTTTTGGGTCGTGCAGATGTAAACCGGAGGATTGTGTTGGTGTAACGGAAAATGTAGTTTTACTACACACACATTTCTTTTGTAGTTTACTAAAAGCTTTATTGCGTTTTAGAGTAGTTGCAAATTTAAGTATAAATTTAATTCCATTGATGCTGCCAAGGGGAGCAATGTAAAATTAGCAATTCAGTATTTTTTTATCTTACTTACTTGTGCGGTTGTTCTGGGCTAGGTTTAGGGTTAGTGTTTGAGATCAGGGTTAGGGTTATGATGATCCACAGAGTTGAGACACATCACCAGGATAATTGATGGACACATCAATTATTAGCCCACTGTAGCCTACATTTTACGAGACAGCCAATGACTAGTCACTACTTAGGGGCAGAAGGTAGAGCTTGCTGGTCATCCAATGATCCCTGGGTCGGCAGTTCGTTCGAATCCCGGCTCCTCCTGTCCACATGTTGAAGTGTCCTTGGGCAAGACACTGAACCCCACATTGCCTCCAATGAGTCGGTCGGTGCTAGCTTGCCACCATTGGTGTGTGAATGATGTGGGAAGTGAGGACGCTGGCGTTGACTGTTCGCCGCTTCACCTCCCAATGTATGAATGAATGAACCTTCACCTCCCAATGTATGAATGAATGAACCTTCACCTCCCAATGTATGAATGAATGAACCTTCACCTCCCAATGTATGAATGAATGAACCTTCACCTCCCAATGTATGAATGAATGAACCTTCACCTCCCAATGTATGAATGAATGAACCTTCACCTCCCAATGTATGAATGAATGAACCTTCACCTCCCAATGTATGAATGAATGAACCTTCACCTCCCAATGTATGAATGAATGAACCATTGTAAAGCGCTTTGAGCACTGTGGCGATCTGTTTGGAGCCACCGCTATTTCTAAACAGAAACATTGAACCTGTCAACCCAACTTCACATGCACGCCCATACACACACCTCCGTTGTCTTCACATGCACGCCCATACACACACCTCCGTTGTCTCAACTCTCAACCACTGAGAAGACTCGCGCACTCACGGCAAGCGACGCACGTCCCGTCTGGAACGTTCTGGAAGAGCGCTATCAAAATGCAATGAATTATTTACTTGTTCATTCTGCTGTCTGTGTGCCAGTGTGGGACTAATTCATGGATGTGGAATGCACTTCCCATTGCAGTCAGAACTGCAGCATCACTCCCAATCTTCCGCCGTAGCCTGAAAACCCACCTTTTCAGACTCCATCATGGCCCATAGCACTTACCCTAACCCCTTAGATAGCATTTCTGTTGGCTTAGATAGCATTTGACAGACCTATAGCATGTTATGTAGACAGCACTATAATTGTATTGTATTTAGTCATAGCACGCCATAGTACATATGTATAGCATAGTAGTAAATATGTATAGTTTATTATGTATAGTGTATGTATAGTTTCATTATATAGACATCCCACTGTTACTTTCTTAGCTTACGCATGTTTCATGATAAATGCTTTGATGTGATGTATTCCCATGCTTTTGTTCTTGCTTAAATGTAAGTCGCTCTGGATTAAGAGCGTCTGCTAAATGCCTAAATTGTAAATTGATGTATTGCTTCCAGAGCTAACGTTCCCTGTGCTCTGTCTGTGTGCCAGTGTGGGACTAATTCATGGGTGTATTGTGCTGTCTGTGTGCCAGTGTGGGACTAATTCATGGGTGTGTTGCTTCCAGAGCTAACGTGCCCTGTGCTCTGTCTGTGTGCCAGTGTGGGACTAATTCATGGGTGTATTGCTTCCAGAGCTAACGTGCCCTGTGCTCTGTCTGTGTGCCAGTGTGGGACTAATTCATGGGTGTATTGCTTCCAGAGCTAACGTGCCCTGTGCTCTGTCTGTGTGCCAGTGTGGGACTAATTCATGGGTGTGTTGCTTCCAGAGCTAACGTGCCCTGTGCTCTGTCTGTGTGCCAGTGTGGGACTAATTCATGGGTGTATTGCTTCCAGAGCTAACGTGCCCTGTGCTCTGTCTGTGTGCCAGTGTGGGACTAATTCATGGGTGTGTTGCTTCCAGAGCTAACGTGCCCTGTGCTCTGTCTGTGTGCCAGTGTGGGACTAATTCATGGGTGTATTGCTTCCAGAGCTAACGTGCCCTGTGCTCTGTCTGTGTGCCAGTGTGGGACTAATTCATGGGTGTATTGCTTCCAGAGCTAACGTGCCCTGTGCTCTGTCTGTGTGCCAGTGTGGGACTAATTCATGGGTGTATTGCTTCCAGAGCTAACGTGCCCTGTGCTCTGTCTGTGTGCCAGTGTGGGACTAATTCATGGGTGTGTTGCTTCCAGAGCTAACGTGCCCTGTGCTCGTGGATGGTGGGGGAACCCCATCTGTGGCCCGTGTAACTGTGACGTTACCAAAGGCTACTATCGGGACTGCAACAAGACCACGGGGGAGTGTCGTTGTAAGGTACAGTACTGTGTACAGTAAGTACACTGTTAAATGACATCACGCCATTCTCTGCACTAGCGCTGCATACGCACACTATGGAGTGCACAATACTGTACATTATCGCATCGATTCACCTTTTTCATTTCATTTTGAAACCCCAATTGGATTTAAAATGCATTTCTTTTTTTATCTCCGGGTCCCAGTCTACATAGAAATTCAAATTCCAGAACAGTGGACATTGATTGGTCTGAAATTTGAATTTATTTGGGTGGCAGACGGTTCTCAAACATTTTAATTTCAACAACACCCAAATTAATGTATGTATTTGGCCAGGGACCCATGTTTACGTCCCAAAAGATTGTGTGCCATGTTTGTGTTTGTCGAAGAAAACTTTAGAAGAAAACAGTCCTTCTGCACACCTACAGTGGACATGTGCGTCAGATAACTGTCTTCACTTACATAATTAGATTTATTGAGCAACGTTTCGGTCGTTCAGATGATGAAGATAAGTGAAGACAGTGTGCGGGTTCCTTTTTTCTCTACTTTCTCTACTAAAATCCAAATCTGCAAAAAATTACAGATAGTAGGCTATTTTAAAATAGCCTAAGTATAGGCGTTAGAGTTGTTAAACTGTTGCTCATTTTTCTGTTCCACTTTGAGCACCACTGTAATAGACAACTTAACTTCATTATACGTTGTGCATCACATTTTAATGATTTTATATATAGTGGCTAGCTTCTTTATACTAATCCTTCTCAATTTTCAATCTCGGGTGAACATAATATCAGTTCTACAAGCTTAAAGATTGGCAATTTTTGATGAAAAGATTTGATGTTGATGTTTCTATGCTGTTGCTCTCAGGGTAAAGGCCTTTTCAGATGGGAAAGTGAGTGGAGTGACTGACACGCCTTAGCAATTCATTTCATTGAGAGGCGTGCATTTATTCTAGACACGCAGAGAAGTTGAGGGCTGATTATACAAGCGTATTCTCACCGTCACGGGCACATGGAATTGACGCATGCATGCTCTTTTGTGCGTGCGCCCGTGGGGCGACTAGACCTGGATTTTGGTGAGCTTTTCTTTCCACGCTACGCGTTCTGCGTCCCTCATGAGCAGACCTGTCTCTCCTAGCCTCCTTTCCACGCTGTGCTTCCCGCGTCCCTCATGAGCAGACCTGTCGCTGATGCAGGCGAGAACGCCTTCATGCGTCACTCGCTGCCCGTCATGAAAGAGCCTTTATGCCTTCATCCTCACCGAGGCAAATTCCTTCCCTGGCAATCAAATACTCCTAAATCTGATTCTACACTAATGTGGTATACCGGGGGCCTCGTTTTATCTGCTAATGCATCTCTGTGCTCCGTTTGGCAGGATAACTATTTCCGTCCCAAAGGGAGCGACACCTGCCACCCCTGTGAGTGTTTCCAGCTGGGCGCTCTGTCCCGTACCTGTGACCCCGTCACGGGGCAGTGCCAGTGCAGGACGGGGGTCATCGGACGCCAGTGCAACCGCTGTGACAACCCTTATGCTGAGGTCACCTCCAATGGCTGCATTGGTAAGATAGACACTATACTAATCACTGTGACAACCCTTATGCTGAGGTCACCTCCAATGGCTGCATTGGTAAGATAGACACTATACTGCAGAATTAAACAAGCTGTCCCTCTGGTAAATCTTCTCTCTCACTGACTGGCTCGAATCCTCACTCACTCGCTCGCTCACTCACTCACTCACTCACTCACTCACTCATATATTTCCTTTCTTCCTTCACTTCTCTCCCTCCTTTCATTTGTGAATCCTTCTTTTCCCATCATTCAAAACGTATTTTTTTCCCCTCTTTGTTCCTTCCTTCCTTCACGTCGTCCTTTTCCACAGCCCTAATTATCTTACATATTGTGTTTGCTCTGTGTCTCTCTTCCAGTGGTGTACGAGGGCTGTCCTAAGGCCTTTGATGCAGGCGTCTGGTGGCCGAGAACCCAGTTCGGTCAACCTGCAGCTATGAAGTGTCCCAAAGGGTCCACTGGTAAGTGAACACAAAGTAAAGTTACCACTAAACATAAACATAGCACTACCTCACGTTTGCTTGGCCCAGTGTGTCTCATTGCTTTTTTCAATGAGCGAAGTGTACGTCTCCAGTTATTGAGTGGTGCAACCACTCCAAGGAACAGCAATGTCCGTGACTCTGTGTCCGCCTATGTGACGTTAATGAGCATGAGTATCTACTATTGGTTTAAATGGTCACATGACTCATTTAAACAAATCAGATTCCAATCTGGATACGGCTCAGATCTGATTCAGGCTGGATTTGTCTGCCAGTGTAAATGGGGCCTTTGAGTGGCAGCGTGCTGTGCAATAAGACGGCCTCCATAACATGCATCCATGTCGCTCCAGTGAACTGAAGCAGCGAATGAGGTTCTCTAGGCTTATATATCTACGGTTTGTCCTAGCAGACGGAGCATTTAACGCAATCCTTTGCTTTGTGACCTCTGCAATCCAGAAACTTTAAACGTGGCGAATTAGAATTGATGAATCCACAGTTTGCAAAAATTAATCCCATGCATGTGTTGGTATTGCAGAGTTCCTCCAGATTGTTTTCATTAAGTGAACTGTCAAACTACAAATCACTCTGTCTGTCTGTCTGTCTGTCTGTCTGTCTGTCTGTCTGTCTGTCTGTCTGTCTGTCTGTCTGTCTGTCTGTCTAGGCACTGCAATCCGCCACTGCAGCGACGAACACAGCTGGTTGCCTCCTGACCTCTTCAACTGCACCTCCGACACGTTCTCACAGTTGAAAAAGCAGGTGTGTGCGTGTGTGTGTGCGTCAAGTGTGTGCGTGTGAGTGCGTGCGTGCGTGCCAGACTGACTGACTGACTGACTGACTGACTGACTGAACTCAAATCATAATGTTTTCCAGTTCTAAATCATTTGAAAAGCCAATCTAATATTGAGTTGATAGACAGGTAAGAAATGTTTTTATGAGCTGAATAGGAGAGAAAGTTAATCGACTCCAAACGTTGCATCTGCTATCTCATTTTACCTGCAGATATGCTTTAGATAATGTGCCCAAGGTTGATAGTGTTTTGATACTATTTGTTCTGGGAACCGATTTGCAAAACAAAGGAAAAACAGCGCCCTCTTGTGAGTCAACATTCTGTCTCCAGAGACTACACACACGTTGCTTACAGAAGGCAAACAAATGTTCCATAATGAAAACATGCCTGCCAACTTTGGACGGCAGTCAGTCAGTCAGTCAGTCAGTCAGTCAGTCAGTCAGTCAGTCAGTCAGTCAGTCAGTCAGTCAGTCAGTCAGTCATAGGCAAGGCAGGAATCTGACAAATCTGACTGATACATCTTGATCACATAACTCAATAGATCGTAACTCCATAGATCAGATCAGGGGTTCGCAACCCCTGATCTACCCCCCAGAGACATGGCCAAAGCATTTCTGGGAGTCCCCAGAGACATGGCCAAAGCATTTCTGGGAGTCCCCAGAGACATGGCCAAAGCATTTCTGGGAGTCCCCAGCCAAAAACGTTGAGAACCCCTGCCATAGATCACGTGTAATGATTTGTGAGTTTTGAAAAGATTTTTTTCAAAGCAGAAAATGCAGATTTGGGGTGTGACCTATAGGCCAAAACTTGAAGCAGGCTGATGTATAGCGCCACCATGAGTCAATCCACTAGGCCACCTTGTTGGTACTAGTTGACTAGTTGATAAGAAAAAAATCCTGATTTTGTAGGCCTCAAGATCAGGTTATAGTCACCAATGTACACAGTTTTTAAATGTACTGTCGCACTTTGACCCAAGACCGCAAGAGTCTTCGCCCGCAGGCTGGTTTTATTCAGAAGTGAGTTTACAAGGAAAGGCCAATAGGAGGTGAGAATTCGTCTGAGCGAAAACTATAAATCAAAGTCTCTATCTCTCTTCTTCTCCAGGGGCCAGAGGGTCCGGGCGGTGAACATAGAGATTAGTTATTACAGTAACATAGGGTTTTCTTCCTTTTGGGATTCTTGGGGCCGGTGGCCAGCTCAATTCCAGCAGGATAAACTTAGGAGAAACCCTACGGAAGTACCGTCATATATCGTTCAAGGGCAGAACGGGGGAGGAGGGATTCCTATCCACGGTGTCATCACACCTGCCTTGTCCTTTAATTACTCGTCTCGCCCGAGGCCGTGTCGAGCCAGGAGAAGGCCTGCGGGAGGGAGAGAGAGTCACAATACATGGCATTATTTAGAGAGGGAATCCTAAATGGTAAATGGTGCATTTATATAGCGCCTTTATCCAAGGCGCTTTACAGAGATTGTGCATTACATTCACCCATTCATACACCGATGGCAGCGGAAACCATGCAAGGCACCAACTAGCACATCAGGAGCAATTAGGGGTTCAGTGTCTTGCTCAAGGACACTTCGACACTAACTCTGGGGGAGCCCGGGTTCGAACTGGCAACCTTACGGTTACCACCCAGGCACTCTACCCCTGAGCCACCGCCGCCCCACCCAATCCTATGTGAGATCTCTTACCGCCAGACGCCTATATTATACGTGCACACACACAGAGAGGGCAAGCGGTGAATGGAGGGAGGCGGCCGCTTTTATACCCCGCAGATGTCTGCCGCAGGTGGGAAGGAATCGGCTTGACAGGTACGTAGCGGGCCGCTCTGATTCGTCCCAGGTACGTAGCGGGCCGCTCTGATTCGTCCCAGGTACGTAGCGGGCCGCTCTGATTCGTCCCAGGTACGTAGCGGGCCGCTATGATTCGTCCCAGGTACGTAGCGGTCCGCTCTGATTCGTCCCAGGTACGTAGCGGGCCGCTATGATTCGTCCCAGGTACGTAGCGGGCCGCTCTGATTCGTCCCAGGTTCGTAGCGGGCCGCTATGATTCGTCCCAGGTACGTAGCGGGCCGCTCTGATTCGTCCCAGGTACGTAGCGGGCCGCTCTGATTCGTCCCAGGTACGTAGCGGGCCGCTCTGATTCGTCCCAGGTACGTAGCGGGCCGCTCTGATTCGTCCCAGGTACGTAGCGGTCCGCTCTGATTCGTCCCAGGTACGTAGCGGGCCGCTCTGATTCGTCCCAGGTACGTAGCGGGCCGCTCTGATTCGTCCCAGGTACGTAGCGGTCCGCTCTGATTCGTCCCAGGTACGTAGCGGGCCGCTCTGATTCGTCCCAGGTACGTAGCGGGCCGCTCTGATTCGTCCCAGGTACGTAGCGGGCCGCTCTGATTCGTCCCAGGTACGTAGCGGACCGCTATGATTCGTCCCAGCGGCTGCCGCGGTGCCCCGCCTCCCTCTACCTGTCTCAGTCTCTCCGGTGTGGAGGCGCCTACCTGGCTGGCGGGCCCGTACAGAGACCCCACAGTACAAATATGTATTTCCACTTGAAGCAGGCTGATGTAGCGCCACCATGAGGCAAATTAAAAAAAAAAAAAAATTGTGGAGGTACTTCCTGGGCCTAGTGGGAATTGTGCGTGGAACATTTCACGACATTCGAACGCTGCGTTCATGAAAGCCAATCAAAGACAATCATAATTTAACCTGAAACATATGACAGACGAAATGCAGTATGAAAAGTGACAAGGAGAAGCCACAGGGGAGACAAAAGACCAGAGAGGCACACAGGGTGTCAATTTAACCCTGATGAACCTGTAGTACAGTGTTTAATGCTTCTAAAGATGAGCCACCATGCTATCTGTGAACACATACTGTACTTCAATATTTCAAAAGGACAGATGGTTAAACCATCCAAAATTAAAGATTATTTTTGCAAGGTCATGTTCAAAAAGATAGAACAGTAACTTCCACAATTGCTTGTGTGTCATTCATTTCTCCAGAAATGTCATATTGTGGAATGAGTGACGCTCTTTAACCCATTCTGACCTGAGATCAGATTCATACGAGGTCTCCACTGGACACACACTGGTCTGATGAACCCATTCTGACCTGAGATCAGATTCTAAAAAATGTCAGTCGTTCTTCGATTTTTCAAAAATAGCAGACCTACAAGCTCGTATCGCGCCACTCGGTGGCGCGATATGAGCTTGTAGATCTGCTATTTTTAAATAGCTAAAGCATAACATGATGCTGACACCAAAATGGGTGCCTGGTCAGAATGGGTTAAAATGTAAATTCCCATGTGCATCGAACAGATGTCTGAGACAGGCCAGGACGGTTCAAGCAGTATTCGGTCTGTGGAATGTCTGATCGTCAGAGGTTTGATTGATTGATTGAAATATTTATTAACAGTTTGTAGAATTTACAGTACATTTTAAGCACAAACTCAATACAAAGACTGTCAACTGTGAGTGGACGACCCAATTAAGCATTACACTTGTTTACAACAGGGTCCACATTGTTCAATTCATCAAAACATTTAAAGACATACAAACATTTAGAGACATACAAATAGACATTTCTATGTAGCTAAATTCATCATATGGGAAGCAAAAAAGGGAAAAGATACAATATACAGTGAGGGAAAATGGGGTGGGGGGGATTCAGATTTTACAGAGGCCAGTTTCGAATTGCAGCCATCCGTAGGTGCCCTTTGAGAGCGGTTTTGAAGGAGTCAAGGGATTCACATGTCTTAATGACTGTTGGTAGGGCGTTCCACATTTTGGTGGCATAGGAGCGAAAAGAATTTAGTCCCTTGTTTGTGCCGAATCTGGGTTGTACATGGTTTGTTGCACTCCCTCTGGTGTTGTGGGTGAACCCAGTTCATCGCTTAGTTTGTACCATACTGGCGGTCTGTGGTTATTTGAGCGGTCCCAGACGCTCCCAACAGTGACTTTGTGTTTGTGTATGTCTGTCTGAGCATGACCTATTGACCCCTAGTGAGAAGTAAGGGGGGGTCCCGGGCGGCGGTGGCTCAGTGGCCCGGATGGTAACTGCAAGGTTGCCAGTTCGAACCCTGTGGGCTCCCCCAGAGTTAGTGTCGAAGTGTCCTTGAGCAAGACTCTGAACACCTAATTTGCTCCTGATGTGCTGGTTGGTGCAATTAGGGGTTCAGTGTCTAGCTCAAGGACACTTAGACACTAACTCTGGGTTCGAACTGGCAACCTTGCAGTTACCATCCGGCCACTCTACCCCTGAGCCACCGCCGCCCCTATCATGGTTGACCTCTCTAACTTGGACCCTCTCTCTGCTGCCCCCTCCAGGACGAGGAGCTGCATTGCAACAACGGGTCGCAGGTCGACGGCGACAGGTGGATGCGCGTGGCGAGCATGCTGCGCGTCGCCACCAGCGGGACGGCGGCTCTCCATGGCAACGACGTGAAGACGGCGTACAGCCTGTTGACCAACCTGCTGCAGTACGAGAGCACACAGCAAGGCTTCAACATGTCCGCCATGAGGGATGTACAGTTCCATGAGGTACAATTCACTGTTGCTTTGCACGCACGCACACACGCACGCACACACACACACACACACACACACACACACACACACACACACACACACACACACACACACACACACACACACACACACACACACACACACACACACATATGAAAACCATGTGTATATGAAACCAATCTACAGGCATAATAAATTTAAAAAAGTGTACATGATATGGTCGTGAGGAGTCTCTCTCTACCGTCTCTCTTATGTTTCATGTCTCTCCTCCTCCTAACTCCTATCTAAAATGAAGCATAAAATACCTGAGACTAATATAAATCAACAATAACCTGTTGTCCTTTTTAAAGTAAAATGTAATTGCTGGGATGGCATTTCATTTGGGAGACAAGTTAACTGATTAGGAACTTTTTGCTGTTGCCTGAGGTCTCCCACTCAGCTTTAAGACGTTACGTTTTAGGGAGAAAAACGACCTCATTGTTTGACTAAAGTGTTTAAGAGCCCCGGCAAGTTCTTAAGTTGCTAAGTTGCCAAATCCTCCTTTAAAAGCTGGTACAGGTTTGCTAAGAGCCTGTCCTCCCCATCGGGTGTTCATTCTCCTCCTTTTGGGAAGGTGATATTATTGTCTTTGCTTGAGGATGGAGTTGAGCTGGGCCAGGGATTAAGTGTAATGAATACAGTGAAGCGATTAGCAAGTCCTCTATGACTTTCATTAAGGTCGTGACCAAAACACAAAGCTAGATATGGCTAACGGCTAACACTGCATACTGCTGGCATTGGCCCAGCTCACCACCGCACCGGTCTATTGTTTATGACGGAAAACGCAGGTGGAAAGTTTGCCAGGTCAAGGGCTTATGGAGACTGTGTTTTGTGTGTGTGTGTGTGTGTGTGTGTGTGTGTGTGTGTGTGTGTGTGTGTGTGTGTGTGTGTGTGTGTGTGTGTGTGTGTGTGTGTGTGTGTGTGTGTGTGTGTGTGTGTGTGTGTGTGTGTGTGTGTGTGTGTGTGTGTGTGTGTGTGTGTGTCTGGTCGAGCCAATGAGAACCACTGGAGGAGTGTGGTCTGGCCTTGGGCCAGAGTACACAGGTGTTAGTTTGGGGATTAAATACACAAAGTAATCACTCATCCATTCTTTTACTGGCTCAGCTTTCTTCTCCTTCTTTCTGTCTCTGCGCTGATGTGTAACTACTCACCGGAAAAGTATTTTTGAAATTGCTGTAATTTATAGTTTTGCGGTAAGGCAGTGCCGTATTTAAATGTCTAATAAAAACATAATACTTCAGAAGTATATCAGTAATTCATGTTAAGATAACACATAAATATATACTGTTACCGTATGCTTAAAAACTGTTGAGGTTCAACTATTCAAGGTTGTACTCGTCTACGTTGTTACATCTTGTCTACGTTGTTACATCTTGTCTACGTTGTTACATCTTGTCTACAGGTACATAAGAGTAAACGTTTAGTTTGGCTTCCTTCAGACAGTGCAGCAGCGTAGATTAAAAATAACATCAAACCGCAATTGTCAAGGAAATGTGGAATGACCTGAGTTGTATATTTAAGGACATCTTAAACCAAACCGTGAGAAGCTGTTTTCTGTGACCTGTGACTTGTGTGGAGGGGTCTCTCATTGGCATGTGTTAGGACCCACCTACCCCTGGGGGGGGGGGGGGGTAATAATGTACTTAGGCTGAAGTCTGACTGAGATGTGTTGAGTCAGTACGTGGTGTTCCATTGTAACGCTTCACGGCTACTCCGTATTCGAATACATTCTATTCCAATACTCTGAAACTCTGAATTGTGTCTGTCTCAATTATTGTTGTTCAACTGTGTTATAAGTGCTCACCGACAGATTGCATTAACACAACACAGCAGACAAAGGGATAGAATAAAGAGCGAACAAAGTAAAGAATAGTAGGGCCTCAGACATACTATTGAGACGACTGTCTTGTCCATGTCTTGTGTCTTGTCTGTGTTTCATGGCCGCCCCAATGCATTTCCAATGGGAGTCACTTGGTGTTTGGTCAAACCACGTGATTGGAAAAGCATTGGGGTGAAACACAGGCAGAGCACAGAACATTTGTTCTTTATGTGTGTACGAAGCCGTGCATGTTTTATCACGTTTTGTCCATGTTTTATCCCCTAACCTTTTTTTTAATCCCCTAATATCCCCTAACCTTTTCCCCCATATGCTGCTATAGGGGGACTCCTGTTGTGCAATATCTGTGAACTCTATGAACTAATTAAGCAATAATACACTCGAGGGTGTGTTTTAACGTGATTATTGCCACGACAGTGATGCAGGATCAGGAACGAGAAGAAGTCGAGTTCCGCAAGCATCACTGAAGTGGCAATAATCACGTTAAACCACACCCTCGATTGTAATATTGCAATTATACAACAGTTACCCTTAAAACAAAGAAAATCGCTGAAAAAACATATTTCTTTAATCTATCTATCTATGTTTTCCCTGTAGTAGCAAAGTTAGGTAAACCTTTTTGTGAACAGCTTCACAGCTGTCGTTCAGTTATTGATACTAAATATGACCCTGTTGTGTCATGAGTGTTGTTTTGACCTCTTAACTGTCCCTATTCTGGCCATCATAGGTGAACTTTAGGCAAAAACAGATGAACCTTCAGTGAAACGTCTGTGAAAATAGTTTCACGGTCTTTTAGATCTGCTATTTCCACTATTTGATGTGCAACATTATACCGTAGTGTAGGTTGTAAATATTTAAAGTTACACTACGTATCATACTAGGCTTCTTTTCATGCGTACTCCATTATACAGACATGTATAACATAACGCGGTCGCCTACTCACCGTATATGATTGTTGCAGAACATTGTCCGGGCGGGCAGCGCCATCTTGGACCCGACCAACGGCCTGCACTGGGATGTGATCCAGCGCTCAGAGAGTGGCGGAACCAGCCTCCTCCTGCGGAGCTTTGAGGAGTACGCCCAGAACATGGCCCAGAACATGAGGAGAACCTACCTCAAGCCCTTCACCATCATCACAGACAACATGAGTGAGTTTTAGAACCTACCTCAAGCCCTCCACCATCATCACAGACAACATGAGTGAGTTTTAGAACCTACCTCAAGCCCTCCACCATCATCACAGACAACATGAGTGAGGCTTTTCTTTCTATATTCTATTTCAACTAAAGCTTCGACTTCTTAGCGATCATTCTATTCAAATTATATGTTTTCGATGAATCAAATAACCGAGAAACGTGCTGAATCGAATCAAACGATTGATTGATTTGTTTTTAAATAATGAACAAAATCTATATTTTTGCCTTTGTTTAAGTCACTATGGACGCAGAATCAATGTTTCATGTCAAATAAGTAGTAGCCATGTAATAAGTGGGATAATATTTGGTGTAACAGCGAGGCTGTTATTGGAAAATACACCCGGATGCGGGTGACACCGAATGGGGGTAAATACACCCGGGTTGGACAGACTCTCTCTGACATCTCCCTTTATTCATACGTTGTTGGTGTTAGGTGGAAGAAACCACCTAACTCAATTTCTTAGGTTTTAGATTTTTTTTTCTTCTCCGAAATGATTCTCAGTTAATGAACAACCTCCTAACTCATTTGGATCCTCAAGCTGCCAAACCAGCTAACTCCAGCCGTTTAGCCATATTTTTTTCCTTTTCTTCATATCTCCACTTGAGCTGGATGTTCTTTCATTTAGTTTCTTCCAGACAGCAGAGACATTCTTTTCAAGTGTGAATGCAACAATACCCCCCCCCCCCCCCCTCTTTGTTTACTACTCTATTACTACTGTCCGCACACAGTTTTCTCTGTGGACTACCTGGACCCTGCAGCCAACTCCCAGAGGAAGATACCTCACTTTGATGAGATCCATCCGGTCCTCCCTCATGACCTCCAGTCCTATGTGCACTTCCCAGAGCTCTCCTCGCAAGCTGACCACGTCAACAGTATAGCAGGTAAAGTACTGAAGTACACTCAAACAGGGGTTCTCAACCCGTGGGTCGGAAAATGGAAATGAGGAGTTTATATAGTACATGCATAAGCTTTCCTTAATGATTATATCTGGTTTCAGTATTTGTTTATGATGTATTTTCTATTAATAAGGTTATTGTAGCGGTCAAATTGTATTGGGGTGGGGAGGGGGGCGGGGGGCGCGAGACATGGCCAAAGCATTTCCAGGGGTCCCGAGTCACAAACGTTGAGAACCCCTGCACTAAAATCAATCAATCAATCAATCAATCTTCATTTAGAACTACATGGTCCATAACAATCAACAATACAGGGGACAATACAACAGAAAGAAAACGCGAACGTAACATCCGGTTACAGATATTTGGCTCTTCAAAATAAGGGTTGAAAGGGGGAAAACCCGTGGCAATGCGCGATAAATAAATACATTAACATTGTGTTAGTAGCTTATTTAATATATTAAAACCAGCTCAGTGGCCTTGTGGTTGGAGTGTCCGCCCTGAGACTGGGAGGTCGGGGTTCAATCCCCGGCCGGGTCATACCAAAGACTCTAAAAATGGGACCCAAATGCCTCCCTGCCTGACACTCAGCATCAAGGGTTGGATTGGGGGTAAGTCCCTGCGACATACTCATGGCTACAGAAACAGGAGATAGGCTCCTGCCCCTATGGGCCTCATGGCTACAGAAACAGGAGATAGGCTCCTGCCCCTATGGGCCTCATGGCTACAGAAACAGGAGATAGGCTCCTGCCCCTATGGGCCTCATGGCTACAGAAACAGGTGATAGGCTCCTGCCCCTATGGGCCTCATGGCTACAGAAACAGGAGATAGGCTCCTGCCCCTATGGGCCTCATTCCTACAGAAACAGGAGATAGGCTCCTGCCCCTATGGGCCTCATGGCTACAGAAACAGGAGATAGGCTCCTGCCCCTATGGGCCTCATTCCTACAGAAACAGGAGATAGGCTCCTGCCCCTATGGGCCTCATGGCTACAGAAACAGGAGATAGGCTCCTGCCCTATGGGCCTCATGGCTACAGAAACAGGAGATAGGCTCCTGCCCCTATGGGCCTCATGGCTACAGAAACAGGAGATAGGCTCCTGCCCCTATGGGCCTCATGGCTACAGAAACAGGAGATAGGCTCCTGCATGCCCTATATGGGCCTCATGGCTACAGAAACAGGAGATAGGCTCCTGCCCCTATGGGCCTCATGGCTACAGAAACAGGAGATAGGCTCCTGCCCTATGTAGTACTGCGACAATGGCCCCCAGAAGTCGGCATACCCCTACCGGAGTTAGGACCAAACACAACATAGTTTTTCCTCATCTCTAAGGCCTCCCATACATGAAATGGATTCTTGTATAAAAATATTTTACTGCAAAAGTGGTGAAATTGTTATTTAAAGTTATACACTTCAAACTAAAAATAAAGCCTGTCCGTCTGGTGGTTGAGGCACTTAAAGGCATGTAGATTCACAATGGAAGCTCTGAGAGGTTCAAAACTTGGCATACTTGAAGCCAGAACATACCTCTACATTCTAGAAAAGACTGAATGTCGATATCTGAATGTCAATATGAGATATAGTCATTTGAACACATACTTACAGTAGGCGGAATTGTACATCTATGTAGATGTCTTCTCTACTTTGTAGTGACTCTGGAATGGATTGTCATAGCAACACATATGATGGCTTGTAGGAAAGGTGAGGTTCTACTGAATCCAGCAATACCAATTGTGTAAATGTAGCTTGCATAATCGTGGAGTTATGCCACAAAACGTATATGGTGTCCCAAACGGGGGGAAATAAAACTAATGAAATCTACAGTATCACATTAGTTTTATTTTTACTTCACTTATCAAGGGTGGGAAAACATAGACAAATCACTTGAGTAGAAGTCCCTAAAATGTATGAAATGTCTCAAACTTGAGAAATTAGAAATTGTGAACAAATAGATGCCGCTTCAATAGAGAAATATGCAAGCCTAGATTGGAACTACTAACTATTATTATGTTGCAGCACATGACCTGGATCAAGCTCAAATCTCAATATTATCCTCCTAAATATAGATAATCAAGTTATTCATTTCTGTTATTTGAGTTATTTGGTTACAGTCAAGTTATACTACAGTATGTGGCTCCACCTGCATCTTATTGCCTACAGTATGTGGCTTTCTTCATAAAATGACCGGTAAAATCATTTCACATATTTTGGAATGTGAAAAGATGAGATGAACCTTGTCAAATCAAGTAGCTATTTAGCTGACTGGAGTGGAGAGTGACCTAGCATTTAGTTCTCTTTAGTGTAACAGAGCCTACTGCCTGTCCAGTCTACACTGACAATAGCAGAACCCTGCCCTGACACTGTTTCACCAGAATGGAAAATAGACTTAATTAGTATCACTTGTAATATGGTTACTGCACATATACTATAGCCTAAAAATAGTGCGCGTAATGCACAACATAGATACTGTACAAATTCTGAAGTGTGTCTTTAAAATGTTACCAAAATGGAATATTGGATCCAAATCTT
The DNA here is from genome assembly GCF_964188405.1 of Protomyctophum parallelum. Taxonomy (NCBI): domain Eukaryota; kingdom Metazoa; phylum Chordata; class Actinopteri; order Myctophiformes; family Myctophidae; genus Protomyctophum; species Protomyctophum parallelum. The sequence continues at coordinate 54,753,264 of NC_139700.1, forward strand.
TGTATCATCTTTGCTAAACAGTTGGAAAAAAGCACGAAACAAGACCCATAATGTATAAAGCCCACGGCAGAAGACCTTCAACACATACTAACTGTTGTTCAACAGAGAGATGATGTTCATAAAACCCTGGCAAACCCAAATTCAATACTCTCCTCTCCTCATCATATACTGTATCATGTTGAGAAAACTACTCCAGTAAGACCAGAGTGAGAGCATGCCGTCTCGTCAAGAAGACTGAATAGGGTACAACATTGTTGAATAGGATACAACACTGTTTAACATACAAATATATTGTTTCATTTGTGGGAAGGCCAGCACAATTGATTGATTGATTGATTGATTGATGGATTTAATAGTTTATTAGACAAAAATGTAAAAACAGCAACAGAGTACAGTCATACAATCAGTCCAAAAGGGATAGCACAAAAAAGTCATTGCGGTCTTGTGCAATCAGTTCATAGACAAAACCAGGACTACTGGTCAGAGTACCAGAGACAGGGCCTTCACATGGTCACTGGTCAGAGTACCAGAGACAGGGCCTTCACATGGTCACTGGTCAGAGTACCAGAGACAGGGCCTTCACATGGTCACTGGTCAGAGTACCAGAGACAGGGCCTTCACATGGTCACTGGTCAGAGTACCAGAGACAGGGCCTTCACATGGTCACTGGTCAGAGTACCAGAGACAGGGCCTTCACATGGTCACTGGTCAGAGTACCAGAGACAGGGCCTTCACATGGTCACTGGTCAGAGTACCAGAGACAGGGCCTTCACATGCAGCATCAGAAAGATTGATGAAGTTGTACATCGGCTGCTCTCGTACCCAGATCTCTTTGCATATGATGACAAATATCATAAATGCTACCTAAAACACTAAATATCTAAACGAAATATAGCAGCTATAAAACAAAGAATTAGAACAGCAGACCAGTATCTATGTCAAAGGTTTTATTAATCTCACTGAAGTAGTTAACATCTTTCTTTAAATAAATGAAAGTGATGACAAGTCATCACTTTCAATAAATAAGAGTTATGACATACTGAAGACACTGGTCCATGGTTTTCTTCATCGATATATCTGCAGGTCTATGTAGTAGTTCTGGATTTTCTTGGAGATTTGCATCTTCTCTCATTGTGCCCATTTCCCATGGGCACACTTTTAGAGCATGCAACATCAGACTTTCCATGTTCTACAAATTATAATGCTGTATGTTTCCAGGGTTTGTATTTAGACAATATCATCTTCTTCCTCAGAGTCAGTGTCTTCTGTATGTCATCATAACAGTCAAGGAGTTTATATACCGTAAATGGAAATTGGTGCATTTACAGTATATAGAGCTTTTATCCAAAGCACTTTACATAGATTGTGCATTACATTCACACATTCAGTCACACACCGATGGCAGAGGAAACCATACAAGACACCGACCTGCACATCGGGATCAATTAGGGGTTCAGAGTCTAACTCTGGGGGAGCCCTGGATCGAACTGAGAATATGGTATGATATAGTACTACCGGTATATTGTTAGTTCACACTGAATTTTGTCTTGCGAACCTCACGGTTCTCCATCCAGCCGCTCTATTGGCCACTCTATCCCTGAGGCACTGCCGCCTCGGCATATTACCGGTATTATACTGTATATTGTATATTTGTCATCATACACAAACAGATCTGGGTACGAGAGGAGCAGATGATGTACAACTTCATCAACCTTTCTGATGCTGCATGAAGGACCTTAAGTCTCTGGTACACATACCAGTACCAGCCATAATGGCTGTCAGATGTTCTGGTCTTGTACTGGTCTTCACACAAATTAAAAATATCTTTGTATGTTAAACAATGTTGTATCAACCCTATTCAGTCTTCTTGATGAGACTGGTGCAGGCATGCTCTCACTCAACATTTGCAACTTGCTCATTACTGCAGCATATTGTCTGTATATAGAGCCACGGTTTTATGAACATCATCATCTCTCTGTTGCGCAACATTTAGTAAGATCATTTTAATTTTGAGTATCTGCCGATACTGATTTTTCCCCATCTGAAAATTATATTTTTATTCAACTCCTCCAATATCACAATAGTACAATATCCCAAATCACGGACAATATACAGTCTAATATCATGATATGGATATCATATTGATACTAGGGATGTCCCAATCACATTTTTGTGCTCCTGATCTGATCATTTAAAAATGTCATGATCGGCCCCGATTTCCGATACACTTCACATTATAAGATCACATAAGATGCACATAGGTGGAGCCAAATACTGTAGTATAAATTGACTGTAACCAAATAACTCAAATAACAGAAATTAATAACTTGATTATTTATATTTATGAGGATAATATTGAGATTTGAGCTTGATGAGGGAACAGGCTTTCGCCTTTGCTGCCCCAACCCTGTGGAATGCCCTCCCTAAGGCACTCAGAGATGCCCCTACCCTTCAAACCTTCAAATCCACCCTCAAAACCCAAAATTGCCTTCCCTTTTCACGGTCTTTTAATGTCCTTTTTCTATTAAAGTTGTTTTTAATTTGTTGTTACCTCTGTAAACCCCCCCCCCCCATGTAAAGCGTCTTTGGGTACTCAGAAAAGCGCTATATAAGTTTGAGATATTATATTATTATTATTTAACATCCAGGTCATGTGCTGCAACAATAATAGTTAGTAGTTCCACTGTAGGCTTGCATATTTCTCTATTGAAGCGGCATCTATTTCTTCACAATTTCTCATTTCTCAAGTTTGAGACATTTCATACATTTTAGGGACTTCTACTCAAGTGATTTGTTTATGTTTTCCCACCCTTGATAAGTGAAGTAAAAATAAAACTAATGTGATACTGTAGATTTCATTCGTTTTATTTCCCCCCGTTTGGGACACCATATACGTTTTGTGGCATAACTCCACGATTATGCAAGCTACATTTACACAATTGGTATTGCTGGATTCAGTAGAACCTCACCTTTCCTACAAGCAATCATATGTGTTGCTATGACAATCCATTCCAGAGTCACTACAAAGTAGAGAAGACATCTACATAGATGTACAATTCCGCCTACTGTAAGTATGTGTTCAAATGACTATATCTCATATTGACATTCAGATATTGACATTCAGTCTTTTCTAGAATGTAGAGGTATGTTCTGGCTTCAAGTATGCCAAGTTTTGAACCTCTCAGAGCTTCCATTGTGAATCTACATGCCTTTAAGTGCCTCAACCACCAGACGGACAGGCTTTATTTTTTGTTTGAGGTGTATAACTTTAAATAACAATTTCACCACTTTTGCAGTAAAATATTTTTATACAAGAATCCATTTCATGTATGGGAGGCCTTAGAGATGAGGAAAAACTATGTTGTGTTTGGTCCTAACTCCGGTAGGGGTATCTCGAAAACTAAAGCACTTTTTGACTGTTTGTCGCAGGACTATATGGGCCTCATGGCTCGGCAAGGCTACTTAGTAGCTTATTGACTATTCAAATTGTCTCTCACTCACTCTGGGGTGAGTGTGGAACTAACTATAGTGGCCCTCACAAAGTTGTGCATCCGTAAACCTTCAGTTCAAAACTGGACATTTGCCATAATCCAAGGAAACGGTTGTTAATGCATGAAACCCCTTTGGTTTGGCAGTTTCCACGGAGGCCACCACGGTCACGTCGCCCCCTGCACCACCGCACACGCCCGTCTCCACCGCCCGTCCTACTGAGTCAGCGTCCTCCTCGCCGACGTCTCCCACGACCACCACGACCACCACGTCCTCCGCTAAGAGGAAACGCCATGCGGAGACGGCGGGGCCTCTCCCGGTCGCCGTGGTGATCATCTACAGAACGCTGGGAGATTTCCTGCCCGAGAATTATGACCACGATCGGAGAAGTCTGAGGTAGGTCCTTCGGCTGGCAAATAAAATATAATATATATATATAGCATTAATGACAACTAAAATAAACAAATTGTTTGTATGCGGTTATATCTACAATGAATGTGTCATTCATGCCCTGATGAAGACTCGAAGGAGTCGAAACATGTTGGCGTTTTATCTTTAATAAAGTATCCTTGATTTTATATCCACCCTCTCATCCTTTTTTGTAGTGCTCGGATCACCTCTCTTTCTTGTTCCATATAGTGCCTTTGATCCTTGTACCAACCGTTCCTTTCTAACTTTTCTACCTCCACTGAGCACCTGGTTGATTAAAAAAAAAAAAAAAAATCCGGAAATGTGTCTGTGTTCATGATGTGAAATGAATAGGGTTGTGTTTTAATAACTCATACTACATACTGTAGCACTTTATGTAGACATATCACTCTATAGTGTATACAGGACGGTACACACATAGTTTCATTATATAGATATTCCACTGTCATGTTGACTATTTTTATGTATTTGATGTATTACCATGGTTTTGTTCTTGCTTACTGTAAATCGCTCTGGATTAAGAGCGTCTGCTAAATGCCTAAATTGTAATTGTACAGACCACTCCATTGACTTCATATTTGTGCGTGTGTGTGTGCCTGTGTGTGCCTGTGTATGTGTGTGCCTGTGTGTGTGTGTGTGTGTGTGTGTGTGTGTGTGTGCCTGTGTGTGCCTGTGTGTGCCTGTGTGTGTGTGTGTGTGTGTGTGTGTGTGTGTGTGCCTGTGTGTGCCTGTGTGTGCCTGTGTGTGTGTGTGTGTGCCTGTGTGTGTGTGTGTGTGTGTGTGCGTGTGCCTAGGCTGCCCACCCGGCCCATCATAAACACCCCCATAGTGAGCGCGGTGTTGTACAACGAGGCCGCTCCGCTGCACGGCGCTGTGGACCAGCCCGTCATCACTCTGGAGTACAGACTGCTGGAAACCCAGGAGAGGACCAAGCCCGTCTGCGTCTTCTGGAACCACTCGCTGGCGTAAGGCCGGGTCGCCATTCTGTTTTATAATAATAATAATAAATAATAAGCATGTAATGATCACTGCTGTATCTAAAAATCAATTTAGACCTGGAACACATCTGTGTCACCTTAGCTTTTGACCAAACATTTAGGCCTGACGTAAAAAAAAAAAAAGTATCCTGAAAGAATATATATTCAAAGATTTGTGCCGCATTTTCACGATTTTTCAAAAATAGCAGATCTACAAGCTCGTATGAGCTTGTAGATCTGCTATTTTTCAATAGCTAAAGCATATCATAATGCTAACACCAAAAGGGGTTCCCGCCCAAAATGGGTTAACAATTATTTAAGCTTTAGCTGTTCTACGAGCTTGTAGATCTGATATTTTATTTAGATCTGTCACAAATCTTTGAATATATTGAATATATATCTTTGCTTCTGTGGGGGGGGGGGTACCTGGAACAACATATTTTCAGATGGGGGTCGATTGATCGAATACATACATAAAAAAAGTTTTCAGCACCACTGATGTACAGTACAGTAGAAGTACAGTAGTTTTTCAGAAAACATTTGTAGAATCTGGTCTCAAATCTTAAAGGAGAATTCCATACTAAAAGGCTTTCTTACCTTTCTTTGTAGTTGTTACGTCCCCACCAAAGAGGTCCAGGTGTTATTTTGTGCAAAAGCTCCTTATTGGCTATTTCCCCTACCATAAGCCCTAAATGAATTGCATTGGATTGAATGGGGCTATGGGGTGTTGTGCTAATTTGCTTATTTCCATCGCTCAAAATTATAATTATTTTGTATAATATCCTCTCTCCATAATGTAAATAATATCCCAAGCGGCACACTTTACTACTTATTTAGATGGAAATAAGCTAAGTAGCACAACACATGAAAAGGTTTGGGCTGAAGCCGAAGCTTATTATGCCCTCCTTATTAATGATTCAAATAATAGAAGAAAGGGAAAAAAAGGAACAGAAAAAAAAACAAAAACAGGAACAATAGCAATGGGAAAAACTGATTCTCTGTAGTGATGTGCTTCTTGTATACCAATGATGAACAGAAAATTCATATTTAGCTTAAGTGCCTTATACTTTTTTTTATTTTTTTATTTAACCTTTATTTAACCAGTAAAAAACCACATTGAGACTGAAGTCTCTTTTACAAGTGTGAACTGGCCAGAACAATAGGCAAAATAAGTGACACAACTCTGCCAGTAAACAAAAAATAACAACAAAAAAACAGGACAGACATAAAATGCTCATAAATACAGTACCCACTACCAAAGAAGCTAAAAGGGAGAACAGGAACGCGACCAATAAGGACTAAAAGATCTAAGCAACGGGAATTGCTAGTTGACTAAAAAAGCAAGCAGACAGTTGCTATACGTCAAAGCAGGAGCAATGTATGGGAAGTGTGCCCATGGCAATCCATTTAAAGCTCACTAGGGGAATCACAGCAGCCAGTTTGAGTCTGGACTGTGTAGGTCATTCCAAGACCAGGGTCCGAAATAAGCAATGCTTTTTTTCCCAGCCTCAGATTTTGTTGGGGGCATGACATAGCGTAACCAACCATTTGATCTGAGGTTGAGAGAGTTTTGGACAAGTTCAAATTTAGAACCAATGCAACGTGGGAGGTTACCAAGAATGGCTTTATAAATGAGAGTATACCAATGTAGCAACCTGCGAGACGTTAAGGAATACCAACCCACAAGGGCGTACAGAGTACAGTGATGAGTCCTATAGGGGGAATTGGTTATAAACCTCAATGCAGCATGAAACAGGGGGTCAAGTTTGCTCAGAGTTGATGAACTAGCAAAGCGGTAGACAGTATCTCCATAATCAAGCTGCGACATGAAAAGGCCTGTAACCAGCTTTTTGCGAGAAGCATTAGAAAAGCAGGACTTCATTCTGTAGAAGAAGCTCAGTGTGAACTTAAGCTTTTTTGCCAAGGTGTCAATGTGGTGTTTGAAGTTTAACTTGTTGTCCAACCAAATCCCAAGATATTTATACAACTCAACCCATTCGATGGATACTCCATCCAGAGTGGTGATATTTGAGGGGACATTGACTAGGCTATTTGGAGAAAATAGCATGGCCTTGGTTTTGTGGCCGTTTAATAGCAATTTGCTGTTTAGCAGTTCGTGCTGCAAGGAGACAAAGTCAGAGGCCAAGTTTGACACTGCCACATCAAGTTAGGGGGCACAGGAATACAGAATTGTGTCATCTGCATACATATGATACCTACTATGCTTGGATACTAGTTACGTTACGCCCACATAGATTTAGCTTTAAAGTCAATACAGTAAAAAAAAGTTAACTAAAGTAACTCTTTTAAGTTACAATATTTCCTGTCCAAATGTATGGTCAGATAACTGACAGCCATTGTTCTGTTGGTCCCCTCCAGGGTGAAGGGAGAAGGGGGTTGGTCTGCCAAGGGCTGTGAGCTGGTATCCAGAAACTACAGCCACATCAGCTGTCAGTGTACCCACGCCTCCAGCAGCGCTGTGCTGATGGACATCTCCAAAAGAGAGGTTTGATTTGATGCTTGTATTATTCCCACTCAAACACCTAATAGTCTACTCGCCAAGTCCATAGAGCCCCATTGTGAACCCGGACATTTTGAGTACCCTAAAGTTTTATGTTAGAAATGTCAAGTATGGGACCCCAGCATTTAGAAAATGCCGGATGGGCAATTTTCATAATAGGGGGTTATATGTGACCATACCATTTTACAATCTATATCAGGCAAACATTTCAAACTAGGGGGTTTTCATGATTCTGAATCCATTCCAAGTATTAGTTTTGCACAAAAAACGTCATTGGCCACTTGCCCAAAAGTGCCCAAATGTGCTGACCTCATCACATTTGTAATGACGGCTATGGCTGTTTTTTAGTCGATTAAATCTACAGTTGATTTAGTCGACTAAATGTATTTTGGCGGGCCTTGATGGCGTCGTAATGGCTAATTTTACACTCGCTGAAAATTGCCGATCTACACGCTCAGAACGTGCCGCAGTGCGCCGCGTTGAGAGCTTGTAGATCTGCTATTTTCAGCATGCAACCAAGTGTAAAAGGACTTGTGTCTTTTACTTAAAATGGATCTCTTGTCCACTAGTCCTAACATTTTAGTCTAGTTTTTATTTGTTGACGAAATTGTCAATTACATATTTAGTCGTAGTTTTAGTCATCATAGCTTAACTTTCATTTAGTTTCCATTTAGTTTTCATCAGTGAAAAAAAAAGGTGGTCGACGAACATTTCTCGTCATAGTTTCAGTCGAGGAAATCAACGCTGGTTTTGTTTTGTTGGTTTGTTGCTGCAGCACGGCGAGGTCCTCCCTCTGAAGGTCATCACCTACACCACGGTGTCGGCCTCGCTGGTGGCGCTCCTCATCACCTTCCTCCTGCTCGCCATCCTCCGCACGCTGCGCTCCAACCTCCACAGCATCCACAGGAACCTGGTGGCGGCCATCTTCCTCTCCGAGCTCGTCTTCCTCTTCGGAATCAACCAGACGGAGAACGTGGTGAGGCACACACAGCAAGCAAGCGCATCAGTGTCAGCTGTATTCATTTGTCGTGTCACAGTTTTTACAAAGTATAAACAAAGTGGGTGCAATTTGTTTTTGGGGCATAGTTCCCGTCGTGTTCATTTCAAAGAACAGAAATGGAAGAAGGGGGGTGGGGTAAGGAGATCAAGGCAGGAATATTTAAACCACAAAAATGTACAAGTAAAAGGTTTCAGATATTTAAAAGCTTGTTTCACAAACAGCACATTCGTAGGGTCTCTCTTAGCTTTCTGTTGTCTAGAAGCTTGTTTTACAAACGGCACATTCGTAGGGTCTCTCTTAGCTTTCTGTTGTTTAGAAGCTTGTTTCACAAACGGAACAAGCTTGGGAACGGAACACATGTCCCTGTTATGTTCCCCGGCATTAAACTTTAGGAGTCGTCGTACAGTAAATGCAACGATGGTAATAAATAAAATGTAAATTGAAAGGGCAGTGAACAACGTTCTGCTTGATATGATGCTTTCTTTACCGAGTGGGTTGGAATGCTGACAAGGAAAAGGCTCAGTGCAGCAACAAGGTTTGACTCTACATACGTATCGTGGTGCTAATAGATAGCATATAAATAAAATTAATAAATATATACATATAAACAAATATACATATAAACATGTTTAACATGAAGTACATGACCAGCTAACAAAATTGTACGAGTGTATTCCTTGGCTGCTACTCGGTTGTTTGTTTCTGTATTATAGATTTTCCCCGCGGGGTAGATGCATTTGTGAACAGTAACACATAGTGGGGCTTGTCTTTGCTCTGAGACAACATGTTAACAGTCTCATTTAGAGATTAGCAAACTATGTCTGAGCTGCCTCCAGGCAGGGCTTTGTCTTCTACTTCTCCTGCAGAGCATAACAGTCTTCCATTAGCCTATTTAGACCTGAGAACTGATTATACTAAATGTCTTCTAATCTAAATCTAATCTGGATCTAATCTTCTAATCTAAATCATGACCGTTTTCAGATAAACCTAGATATTTCAATCAGTGGTTCACAAACTATTTCAGAAGCAAAGATTTGAGTTACAAGCGTTCACTGGGAAAGAATATATATTCAAAGATTTGCGCCACATTTACACGATTTTTCAAAAATATTCAATTGCTGTTTTCAACAGCTTAAAGTTTTAAATAATGGTTAAAAGCTAAAGCAACACAGATGCGTTCCCGTCCTTGATGGATTAAACGCGGTGCTGTCTTTGGGGTTCAGCCATTGAATAACAATTGCATCACCAAACACACCCTATTATTATATAGCCCACGTGTATTATCATTATTTCTTTTAAAGAAGAGTACAGTCAAAGGATTGTAATTGTGTAGAACGTACGAGGATGTTTCGGCTATTACATGGAGACAGCCTCGAGAGCCACAGATATACCTTAAAGCTGTGATGTGTTTAGGTTTCATCCAAACCATTGGACCATTTAGGGATGTACAGTATGTGGTTTCAGTAACCTCATTGGGTTTCATTTCAATGGACAGATTGCTGCCTAATTATCCTCCAGTAAGTGGAGCGCAGGTAGAAAGCTTATCCAAACAATAACAGACATTGCTCTTGGTGATGATCGCCCCGTATTTAAAGGCCTTCATCTGTAATCCACACCGTAATAAACAAGTAGGCAGATCCACCACAGAATGCTGGAACATGGGAAAGCCTTTCATTTCAACAACAACAATAACAATGCTTCTTTTCACCTGACATGGGGGAGTTTCCCCGGCCGGACGTAGCGTGTGGAAGGAACACGTTGTTCCGACCAGTTCCTTTCCCCTCCATCAGGCGCCCCGGCTGGCCAGGGGGAGGCAGTTTAGAGACCAGGATTACTGCATGTTTTTGTGAGGGTACCTACCCTAGGGGACACGGGGAGAACATGTGAGGGTACCTACCCTAGGGGACACGGGGAGAACATGCAAACTCCACACAGAAAGGCCCTTTCGCCAACCTCGCCTCGGGTATGGGCACTGATGATGCGGAGGAGAGAACAGGAGTATATTTGGAAGCTGTGGATCTTTGGACACAAAGTGAAGAATCAACATTGTTATGTACAATTTTGAGAGTCACGATAATCTTATTTGGTATGATAACATGTTTAAATAGAGCACTACACATACTTATACTCTTTCATCTCTCTGTGTTAGTTCACAAAACTTTGTTGAGTGCTCGGATCGCCCCTCTTTTGTAAACTTTGTTGAGTGCTCGGATCGCCCCTCTTTTGTAAACTTTGTCGAGTGCTCGGATCGCCCCTCTTTTGTAAACTTTGTTGAGTTCTCGGATCCGACACCAGATGGCAATGTCTGTGATAAAAGAGTTAATTTATCTTCTGTCCGGACCCATTTAGACCTGAGCTCGATTCTACAAAATGTCTTCTAAATCATGACAGTTTTTTGAAAAACATATGTTTCTATATTTCTACATGTGATACTGAATGTCTCTCTCTCTATAGTTCCTGTGCACCCTAGTGGCCATCAATTTCAATTTACAATTTAGGCATTTAGCAGACGCTCTTAATCCAGAGCGACTTACAATAATCAAGAACAAAAGCATGGGAAATACATCACAAAAGCATTTATCATAAAATATGCGTAAGCTAAGAAAGTAACAGTGGAATGAATATCTAGATTATGAGACTATACATATAAACTATACATCTATACTACTATGCTATACATATGTACTATGACGTGCTATGACTACATACAATGCAATTATAGTGCCGTCTACATAACATGCTATAAGTCTGTATCAGATGCTATCTAAGTCTACATAAATGCTATCTAAGGGGGTAGGGTAAGTGCTATGGGCCATGATGGAGTCTAAAAAGGTGGGTTTTCAGACTACGGCGGAAGATTGGGAGTGATGCTGCAGTTCTGACTGCAATGGGAAGTGCATTCCACAGTTTTGGAGCCAGAAGGGAGAAGAGTTTGGGATGTGTGGAGCGTTGTCCCGGCGTTTGTAGTGAGGGTACTTCCAGCTTCCCTGCGTTGGCTGATCTGAGTGAGCGGGAGGGTTTGTAGGGTTCAATCATACTTGCAAGATATGGGGGAGCCATCCTCCTCCACTACTCCTACATGTGATTAGGGTGACCACATGTCCCTCTTTGCGTGGGACAGTCCCTCATAGGGTGACCAGATGTCCATCTTTGCGTGGGACAGTCGCTCATAGGGTGACCACATGTCCCTCTTTGCGTGGGACAGTCCCTCATAGGGTGACCAGATGTCCCTCTTTGCGTGGGACAGTCCCTCATAGGGTGACCACATGTCCCTCTTTGCGTGGGACAGTCCCTCATAGGGTGACCAGATGTCCCTCTCTGCGTGGGACAGTCCCTCATAGGGTGACCAGATGTCCCTCTTTGCGTGGGACAGTCCCTCATTTACAAGACTTTTCAGGCGTCCCACAAATTGAGACCCTGTCCCACATTGTGACTGGCAGGCAATTGCATTAACATTCAAATGCCCTAATAGTTAGTCCCATAATAGTTGGCCTTCTGCTCTCTCATTGTCTCTCCCTGCAAGTGTTTTAAGCATGTTAAAATAGCATAAAAATAAAGCATGATTTTTATGATAGCCAATATTGGGCCTATGGTCGAATATGACATCAAGGCTATTAATAGCAACTCATGTAATAAGTTGCTAACCCGGTACTCCAGTATGGCTTGTGTGGGATACTTCTGTCCCTCAAATGAACAGTTTGGATCTGGTCACCCTACATGTGATAGTGAATGTCTCTCTCTCTCTCTCTCTAGTTCCTCTGCACCCTAGTGGCCATCCTCCTGCATTACTCCTACATGTGTACGTTCTCCTGGATGTTGGTGGAGGGTCTCCACATCTACCGCATGCTGACGGAGCTCCGCAACATCAACCACGGACACATGAGGTTCTACTACGCCATTGGTTGGGGCATTCCCGCCATTATCACCGGTGAGACCCTACAGTACGGTACAGTACAGTACAGTACAGTACAGTGTAGAAACAACACGCGTTTACAAAGCGCCCGAGAACATGCACACACGCACACACAGACTGTACTGTAATTGCAATAGAAAATAATTTACATGCGGTATGCTTTCACTTCTTACACGGCACGCACGGACATACGTGCGCAGGCACACACACACACACACACACACACACGACCACTGTCAAAAATGGGACATTAAGAGGTGTGTGTGCATGCGTCAAATGCAGACTTTTGTCTGTTATTTGCGTAACAGTATTTAGTATAACGTAAAATAAATTAGACACTCGCTAGTGTTTGAATGCATTATTGTAAAAAATAAAATGTTTATTATGATTAGATACAAAAATGACTTGTTTAATTGAAAACAAACAGTATGCATAGTAAATAATTCCAACATGAAACCTGCTGCACACAATATTGAGTTATTTCAAAGTATCAATGCGGTTCCATTCTTCCTCTCTGTCCCTCTCCAGGTCTGGCAGTGGGCTTGGACCCTCAGGGCTACGGGAACCCAGACTTCTGCTGGCTCTCTGTCCAGGACACACTCATCTGGAGCATTGCAGGGCCCATAGCCATAGTAGTGATGGTGCGTGTGCGTGTGCGTGTGCGTGTGTGTGTGTGTGTGCGTGTGCGTGTGCGTGTGTGTGTGCGTGTGCGTGTGCGTGTCGTCCTTATTTAGTTGTAAAGCTGATTTTGACAGTGAGTGCGGAATCGCCTTCATGTTTGAGTAATTGGTCACGCACCCCCTCCTAACACCAAGTTGTTCAATTGTTCACTTCGTGTTGAACGCTGTGAAGTTCCCTTAGCTGACTCAGCCCCGGTGGAGTTGCAGCCCAATGTGGACAGAACAGTAAATCCTCGCCCCCTCGAGTCCCACAAGTAGGGAAAGTGGAGAGAGGGGTTGGCGTGACCATTTAATCAAACGCGAAGGCATTTTGACAGCAGTAAATTCACCATCCACTCTTTCCTTCCTTGTGGTTTCAGGTCAACATCGCCATATTCATCCTGGCAGCAAAGGCCTCGTGCAGACAACGGCACTGGTCCTTTGAAAAGACAGGAGCTGTGTGAGTTGCCTGAGAAATTACTTGCTTGTTTATTCATTACTTTTATTTTTATTTACTATTTTCAGATGGGGGTCGGCCAAATTCACAAGCTCACAACACGTCGCAGCGGACAGCTTGTAGATCTGCTATTTTCAGCATAGAACCAAGTGTAAAACAATCATTACGACGCCATCAAGGCACTGCCAAAATACTCGGTTGACAAAATCAACCGTAGATTTAGACGACTCAAATCTTTTGACGTTTAGTCGACTAAAACTAGACCAACCGTAAACACATTTCAGGTGACTAAAATATGACTTAAATTAAATGTTAGTCAAAAGTCTAGGACTAAAACTAAATCAAACTTTGCTGTCAAAATCAACACTGACGTCCCGATCGTCGTCTCCTCCTCCTTTCAGCTCGTCTCTGCGACTGGCCTTCCTGCTCCTGCTGCTCCTCAGCGCCACCTGGCTGCTGGGGCTCATGGCGGTCAACAGTGACGTCATCTCCTTCCACTACCTCTTTGCCATCTTCAGCTGCCTTCAGGTTGCTCCATAAAACTTCAGAACGCTTGACTGAGAGCTTTGTTTGTAGAACTTGTCTTTGCAGTGGCCTCTTATTGAGGGGAGCTATAGCCTATATAGCCCCATCTATGCGTGTGTGTGTGTGTGTGTGTGTGTGTGTGTGTGTGTGTGTGTGTGTGTGTGTGTGTGTGTGTGTGTGTGTGTGTGTGTGTGTGTGTGTGTGTGTGTGTGTGTGTGTGTGTGTGTGTGTGTGTGTGTGTGTGTGTGTGTGTGTGTGTGTGTGCGCGCTCGCGCGGAGTGTTGCCAGCCGTCATCAACTAGAATTACAATAGATTTAGACTTAAACTTTCCCCATGTTGTCATAATATGAACAGCCACAACCTTACCCCATGTTTCCTTACCTTAAACATCTCCCATGTTGTCCTAATATGAACAGCCACAACCTTACCCCATGTTTCCTTACCTTAAACATTCCCCATGTTGTCCTAATATGAACAGCCACAACCTTACCCCATGTTTCCTTACCTTAAACATTCCCCATGTTGTCCTAATATGAACAGCCACAACCTTACCCCATGTTTCCTTACCTTAAACATTCTCCATGTTGTCATAATGTGAACAGCCACAACCTTACCCCGTCTTTCCTTACCTTAAACATTCCCCATGTTGTCCTAATATGAACAGCCACAACCTTACCCCATGTTTCCTTACCTTAAACATTCCCTGTGTTGTCCTAATATGAACAGCCACAACCTTACCCCATGTTTCCTTACCTTAAACATTACCCATGTTGTCCTAATATGAACAGCCACAACCTTACCCCATGTTTCCTTACCTTAAACATTCCCCGTGTTGTCCTAATATGAACAGCCACAACCTTACCCCATGTTTCCTTACCTTAAACATTACCCATGTTGTCCTAATATGAACAGCCACAACCTTACCCCATCTCTCCTTACCTCCAGGGTGTTTGCATTTTCCTCTTCCACTGTATTTTCAATACGGAGGTGAGGACCAACCTGAAGGACGTCTTCACAGGGAAGAAAACCATCGCGGAAGAATCCACCACCACCCGTGCTACTCTGCTGACTGTAAGTTACAAACCTCATGTTTCTATATCAATATTTCATGTCAAGGACCCCAAAAATGATATGTAATTGGCCACGACCCCCATCTGAAAATATGTTTGTTCCAGGGAACAACATATTTTTGATGTAATGGTCCTAATACCCCCGGGCATTTGTGGTGTTAATAACTCGCGATCTAAATCATCCCGGAAAAGATCCTGTGTTAGACGGCCCCTCGCTGTCCAGTCGCTAGTCACGGTAGATTTTAACCCATTCTGACCTGAGATCAGATTCATACGAGGTTTCCGCCAGACACACACTGGTCTGATTAACCCATTCTGACCTGAGATCAGATTCATACGAGGTTTCCACTGGACACACACTGTGTCTGATTAACCCATTCTGACCTGAGATCAGATTCATACGAGGTTTCCACTGGACACACACTGTGTCTGATTAACCCATTCTGACCTGAGATCAGATTCTAAAAATGTCAGTCGTTCTTCGATTTAAAAAAAATGGCAGACCTACAAGCTCGTATCGCGCCACTCGGTGGCGCGATATGAGCTTGTAGATCAGCTATTTATCATCATAACATGATGCTGACACCAAAATTGGTGCCCGTTCAGAATGGGTTAATACCTCCCGTTGTTGTCGATCGGCTCTAGAGTGTTTTAGCTACATTTAGCTGCTACATCCACATCCGGGATAACATCCGGTCCGTCGGTAAAAGTGCTCCCCTGCTACAAATAGCTCGGGCGCTATGATTTAATGGATTAAATAACCACGGACACTCGGAGTGTTAACAGGTGGCATGTATTAAAAGTATTTCTGAGAGCTGTATAGTTGCATCACATGCTGGATAAATAAATGTTGCTCTTCCTTTTCAGCGTTCGTTGAATGGAAAGCACTCGTTCACAGAGGACGACGGTCTGTATCGCACCACCATAGGAGAGTCCACAGCCTCTCTGGACACCACCACCCGGTCAGGACGGAGTCACAGCAGCAGCCAAGCACGGTAAGGCTTTCTCCAACTCTGACCCATTTAGACCCCAGGAGGACGCGTCCATTTAGACCCCAGGACGCGTCCATTTAGACCCCAGGACGCGTCCATTTAGACCCCAGGATGCGTCCATTTAGACCCCAGGACGTGTCCATTTAGACCCCAGGACGCGTCCATTTAGACCCCAAGACGTGTCCATTTAGACCCCAGGAGGACACGTCCATTTAGACCCCAGGACGATGCGTCTGTGTCACCGTATAGTTTTAGTTTCAACCACTTTAACCATTATCCAAAACTGTGGAATGCACTTCCCATTGCAGTCAGAACTGCAGCATCACTCCCAATCTTCCGCCGTAGTCTGAAAACCCACCTTTTCAGACTCCATCATGGCCCATAGCACTTACCCTACCCCCTTAGATAGCATTTCTGTAGACTTAGATAGCATTTGATACAGACTTATAGCATGTTATGTAGACAGCACTATAATTGCATTGTATGTAGTCATAGCACGTCATAGTACATATGATATGTATAGCATAGTAGTATATATGTATAGTTTATATGTATAGTTTAATTATATAGATATTCCACTGTTACTTTCTTAGCTTACGCATGTTTCATGATAAATGCTTTTTATGTGATGTATTCCCATGCTTTTTTGTTCTTGCTTAATGTAAGTCGCTCTGGATTAAGAGCGTCTGCTAAATGCCTAAATTGTAAATTATTTTAAACTTTAGCTGTTGAAAAATAGCAGATCTACATAGCTCGTAGCGTGGCACAGAGTGCCGCACTACGAGCTTGTAGATCTGTGGGCATACCTTGGGGGGGTCCCCAGATGACAGTGAAGTGACCATTTAAGGACTTTTAACCCATTTTAGGCGGGAACCCCTTTTGGTGTTAGCATTACGTTATGCTTTAGCTATTGAAAAATAGCAGATCTACAAGCTCTACGAGCTTGTAGATCTGCTATTTTTGAAAAATCGAAGAACGACTGAGATTTTCAGAAAACTGTCAGGATGTAGAAGACATTTTTAGAATCTGATCTCAGGTCAGAATGGATAAAGAACTTTATGACAACAACAGAAATTAAAGAAAGCAAAGACAAAGTCCATTATACTGCATTAAATGTAATCAACAAAGTACATTATGAAAAGTGGGTGTCACATTATCTATAAGAGTTTTTGCTGTGCCTCTAGTGCCTTAACCCATTTTGGGTGTTACACTTTAGCTATTGAAAAATAGCAGATCTACAAGCTCATAGCGTGCCACCGAGTGGCGCGCTATGAGCTTGTAGGTCTGCTATTTTTGAAAAATCGTGAAAATGTGATGCAAATCTTTGAATATATATTCTTTCTGAGCCAACGTTTTTAACTCAAATCTTTGCTTCTGGGAGGGGGGGTCCCTGGAACAACATATTTATCAGATGGGGGTCGGCGGCCAAATACAGATATTTGTGGGGGTCCTTGACATGAAAATGTTTGAGAACGACTCATAAACATGAGGTTTTTCAGAAAACTGTCAGGAATTTGAAGGCATTTTGTAGAATCGGGTTAATGTCCTCTCTTGGACGATAGAACGGTTCATGATGCAAACTAGCAGCCCTGGTCACACAAGCCCTGTTTTCTAATCAGACAGCTGCTACAGCAAGTAAATAAGGGCAGCAAAACAAGCCCCATATACTGCATACTCCTTGTCAGAGCGTTTCATCTGCAATTACACTATTCATTGGGTTATATTAAAGTCAGCATGACTTTGCTTAGGTTACCCTTGTTTGAGGTAAAAATACACAACATACTTAACAAATAAAACTCCACATGGTGTCCTTGTGAGGCACTGAATCATTTATTCCAGGAAGAAAAAAAGGCTGAAATGTGATTATAGCTAAGGAAGGATTCACCTTTTCTCTGGAATCTGTTGGAAAAACGATGGGTGACTTCAATATTTTACCACAAAACAACAACAGCAATCATAATGGTAACAAGAAGACTCACCCCGGTGCGTGCCCATTTTTCCTCCCGAAATCTTCCCCAGTATAAAAAGATACTCCTGTGGAAAGGTTATTTAATATTACATTTATTGACCCTATAAACAATTTAGTATTATTTAGTATATGTAAAGTTTTGCCCCCTCAAATGGTACCTCGTCAGATAATCCCCACATATCCTACAACAACGTCTGTGAACAGACTTCACTGTAGTAGCTTTTCATAAATTATATTTGTACTTAGGCTGTCTGCAGTCATGAAAGTTTATAGTTAGAGAAATTCAAAATCCAGCCGTCTGCTGTCCAGCCTCTCCCACCAACCCCTCACTGGGGAAAGTTCTGGGAGGAAAACAGAAACGGGGCGAGTCTTCTTGTATTAATCATAATAACACCAATACGGTGATCCTTTGCATCGTCACACGCTGCCCATCTGAAAGGACCTCCACCCTGTTCATCCTGAGCCCAACATGCAGTGCTGTAACAGTGTTGACTTTATCCTGTTCATCCTGAGCCCAACATGCAGTGCTGTAAACAGTGTTGACTTTATCCTGTTCATCCTGAGCCCAACATGCAGTGCTGTAAACAGTGTTGACTTTATCCTGTTCATCCTGAGCCCAACATGCAGTGCTGTAACAGTGTTGACTTTATCCTGTTCATCCTGAGCCCAACATGCAGTGCTGTAAACAGTGTTGACTTTATCCTGTTCATCCTGAGCCCAACATGCAGTGCTGTAAACAGTGTTGACTTTATCCTGTTCATCCTGAGCCCAACATGCAGTGCTGTAACAGTGTTGACTTTATCCTGTTCATCCTGAGCCCAACATGCAGTGCTGTAAACAGTGTTGACTTTATCCTGTTCATCCTGAGCCCAACATGCAGTGCTGTAAACAGTGTTGACTTTATCCTGTTCATCCTGAGCCCAACATGCAGTGCTGTAACAGTGTTGACTTTATCCTGTTCATCCTGAGCCCAACATGCAGTGCTGTAAACAGTGTTGACTTTATCCTGTTCATCCTGAGCCCAACATGCAGTGCTGTAAACAGTGTTGACTTTATCCTGTTCATCCTGAGCCCAACATGCAGTGCTGTAAACAGTGTTGACTTTGACAGCAGATTTTGATTTTAGTCTTTTGAATCGTTTTCATTATAGTTACATTTTTGTCACCTGGAATGTTTTCGTGTTAGTCTAGTTTTAGTCGACTAAATATCGTAAGATTTTAGTCGACTAAATCTACAGTAGATTTTTAGTCTACTAGAATGTATTTGGCCGGGCCTTGATGCCATCGTAATGGCTGATGTGAGCTCGTAGATCGGCTATTTTCAGCATGCAACCAAGTGTAAAATGTCTTTTATAAATGTGTACTGGATCTCTTGTCTACTAGTCTCTACCCTGAAGAAGGCAGTTGTACTGCCGAAACGTTGGTTTTTACTCTGCATCCTAAATAATCGGCACTTTGGCTATCAGTGTGTGCAGCCAGCCACCCTTTTGTCTTTTTAAGACTTTTTAACTCTTTAGATGTTTCTGCCGTGAGCTGGCATCACTACTAAGATAATGAGTTTAGCGTTCTCCTGCTCAGCACTAGTCTCTTCCTAACATTTTAGTCTAGTTTAATTTTCGTATTTATTGATGAAAGTGTCAATAGTCTTAGTCATCATAGCTTAGTTTTCATTTCAGAAAAAAGGTAGTCGACGGACATTCTTCGTCATAGTATTGGTCGACAACACCAACCTATTGTGACTTCTCCTGTTGAAAGGGAGGACTCTGGACAGAAGCGAACCACCACCTCCTCTGGCTCGCTGAAGAAGAGTTACCATGGAGGAGACGGACATTCCTCCGGATTTCTGCGCAAGCGCTCCAAGCGAGAAGGTGAGGAAAGATGGGTTATAATATTATGGTAATGGCATGGCAAGAAATAAGAATAACAAATATAAACAGCATATGCAACAATCAATGTCATGGGACCCATGGGTCGGTTAAACTAAAAAGGGTCATGTTAAAACTAGGTAAGAGAAAAAAGGAAAGAAAATAATGCTTTGGTTAAAAGGTAGGTTTTTAGTACATTTTTAAAAGCATGAGTGCGCTCTGAGGTGCAAGGGGAGGGAGTTCCACAGACATGGGGCTTATTTATAATTTAAAGGGGAGGGAGTTCCACAGACATGGGGCTTGTTTATTAATTTTTGTTTTTTTTCCCCCTTAGTTTTAGTTAACTATCATAACCTTGCTCAGCATCATTTCTGAATTCTCAGAGGAATAGACAGCACACCAGTGACACCTAGTGGCCAACTCAGGCTACTGACATACATGTACCTAATAGCAACCACCCAGGAGTGCAAGGAGGATACAGTAGGCCAGGAAGATGGATGCCATAGGCCAGGGAGATGGATGCCATAGGCCAGGGAGATGGATGCCATAGGCCAGGGAGATGGATGCCATAGGCCAGGGAGATGAATGCCATAGGCCAGGGAGATGGATGTCATACTGTGTGTCATAGGCTCAATAAGTCAGTGTGTCACCTCCCCCTTCACATTCATAGGCTCAATAAGTCAGTGTGTCACCTCCCCCTTCACATTCATAGGCTCAATAAGTCAGTGTGTCACCTCCCCCTTCACATTCATAGGCTCAATAAGTCAGTGTGTCACCTCCCCCTTCACATTCATAGGCTCAATAAGTCAGTGTGTCACCTCCCCCTTCACATTCATAGGGTCAATAAGTCAGTGTGTCACCTCCCCCTTCACATTCATAGGCTCAATAAGTCAGTGTGTCACCTCCCCCTTCACATTCATAGGCTCAATAAGTCAGTGTGTCACCTCCCCCTTCACATTCATAGGGTCAATAAGTCAGTGTGTCACCTCCCCCTTCACATTCATAGGCTCAATAAGTCAGTGTGTCACCTCCCCCTTCACATTCATAGGGTCATTACGTCAGTGTGTCACCTCCCCCTTCACATTCATAGGCTCAATAAGTCAGTGTGTCACCTCCCCCTTCACATTCATAGGCTCAATAAGTCAGTGTGTCACCTCCCCCTTCACATTCATAGGGTCATTACGTCAGTGTGTCACCTCCCCCTTCACATTCATAGGCTCAATAAGTCAGTGTGTCACCTCCCCCTTCACATTCATAGGGTCAATAAGTCAGTGTGTCACCTCCCCCTTCACATTCATAGGCTCAATAAGTCAGTGTGTCACCTCCCCCTTCACATTCATAGGCTCAATAAGTCAGTGTGTCACCTCCCCCTTCACATTCAATGGATCCCATGATCTTTTGGGATGTAATGTCCTGGGGGTCAAGTAGCGCCACCAGGAGGCCGACTTTTTTATATTACTCCTCCAGATTCTGTCCAAAAACCCTGCAAATCGTTACACACTATCTCTCACACTATGTTCAAGACGGATAGCCGATCTACATCGACATGTTGTGAGCTTGTACTGTAGATCGGATATTTGAACTATTTTAAAAGGTTTTTCAAAATAGTAAAAAAAAAAGTGAGGGGCGCTCTTATCATCGTACATCATAATGAAGTAAAATAGACACTTTGTCTATTTGCTCAGACACTATGACGTAAAATTCTCCATTAAGAAATTGTAGAGTGCCCAGGCCGTAGCGTAACGGTCTGGGCACCGGACTGGTGATCCAGTCGCGGTGTGCCGCGGGTTCGACTCCCGAACCCGACACGGCCTTTACCGCATGTCATCCCCCCATCTCTCTCCCATTTCCTGTCAGCCTACTATCTGTCCCTTAAAAAATCAATAAAAGGCGTAAGCCGCAAAAAAAAAAAAAGAAAAAAAAAAAAAAAAAAAAAAATTGTAGAGTTAAATCATTACCTAGTGAGGAATATTCAGAGATAAAGGACATCACTCCACCCTGTTAAACAGCAAAAGATAATGGATACCCACAAACATCTGAGCGACGTGCGCGTCATCCAGAAGAACCTGGTGTTTGTATTGGGTCTGTCACGAAAGCTGGCCGACCCCGAGGTATTAAAGAGGCCAGATTTATTTGGGAAGTTTGGGAGAATCACCACTTTGAAAGTGATGACCAACAACATGTCATATGCCGGCACACAGGGGCCTATTGCCAGTGCATATGTAACATACAGTCGCTCTGAAGACGCCCTCAGAGCTATACAGTGTGTCAACAATGAAAAGGTAGATGGCAGAATACTTAGGGCTTCTTTGGGAACAACTAAATACTGCAGTTACTTTTTAAAGAGCATGCCTTGTCCCAAACCGGACTGCACATATCTACACGAGCTCGGAGACGAAGACGCTACCTTTACGAAAGAGGAGATACAGGCAGGTAAGCACGAAGAATACAAGCAGAAGCTGTTAGACAGTTAGAGGATCTCCCAAGCCTCCAGTAAGGAGCATTGAAGCTGCCACTACCTACTGGCGAAAAGAGGAACTGCAGCACTTTAATGGAGATGGATGGATGTTCATGACGTTTGAGGTCCGGCCTTTGAGCAACTTCATCGAAATGAATAGATGCGGTTCAGGCTCTATTCTTTATAGCTCTATGGGATCTCCTCAAATTCAACCCCAGCCACAGGAATGGACAAACCAGAGCCATAGAGTAAGACAGAGTTACGCAAACTCCGTTCACTTCATGGGGCTTCAGTCCAATGGCGGCTCCTCTACATAGACTTCTATTGAGAGTGGGGAGAACCGGGAGTTTACGGGATGCATTGTCGTAGTCTATGGGCTCACGCATCACATGAACCACATGACCGGGCTATTTTCTGCCCCTTCAATATCACAACTCTTCTATTAGATGGCTTTGGGACGGACACACCCGTGTGAAGTGAGGGGCGCTCTTATCATATTACAACACCTAAACATTCTATCATTAGGTGATGTAATGATGATGTAAAACAAATTCTCTTTATTGTTAATGGGTTTTAATGTTTGTGTTAGGGACCAAACAAACATTAATTTCTCTTCATTGTCAATGGCGTTTTTAAAACAAACATTGAACTAAAAACAAACCTGTAGCCTATATGTCACCCCCCCCCCCCATTTCCTGTCAGCCTACTACTGTCTATCCCTCCATAAAAATATATATAATAAAGGCGAAAGCCACAAATAAATACATTAAAAAAAAAAGATCTGCACTTTAGCTGCTAGAGCACCCAATGCCCCGCTTTTTTTAACAGTACACTGTCACTGTACAGTATGTGGTGGTGGTGACATTGATACATTATTGATAAAAAGCTATACTATTTAGGCCCAAAATCTATAAATCTCACTATTAAGGCAACAGGCCGGTTCTGCATGCTGCACAAGGTGCCCTTTTTTACTGAAGCACCAGCCCCTCTAAATGTCTGTGTGCCCTTTTTTACTGAAGCACCAGCCCCTCTAAATGTCTGTGTGCCCTTTATTACTGAAGCACCAGCCCCTCTAAATGTCTGTGTGCCCTTTATTACTGAAGCACCAGCCCCTCTAAATGTCTGTGTGCCCTTTTTTACTGAAGCACCAGCCCCTCTAAATGTCTGTGTGCCCTTTTTTACTGAAGCACCAGCCCCTCTAAATGTCTGTGTGCCCTTTATTACTGAAGCACCAGCCCCTCTAAATGTCTGTGTGCCCTTTATTACTGAAGCACCAGCCCCTCTAAATGTCTGTGCACGCCACTGAGGTCTCTTGTCTTTGTGTGGCCACAGAGTCGGACTCTGACAGCGAGCTGTCGCTGGACGATCACAGCAGCTCCTACGCTTCATCAGACAGCGAAGACGACGAGAGGAGGAGGAGACGGAAACACCGCTGGAACAACGAAGCACAGCCTCAGCACAGCACGCCTCTTGGTAAGACAGACAAATACTACAACGAAGCACAGCCTCAGCACAGCACGCCTCTTGGTAAGACAGACAAATACTACAAAATGTCTTTCTAAATCCTCCCAGTTTTCTGAAAAACCTATGTTACTATGTCAGTGGTGCTCAACCTTTTTTCATGTCAAGGACCCCCAGAATTATCTGTATTTGGCCACGGATCCCCATCTGAATATATGTAGTTCCAGGGACCCCCCAGAAGCAAAGATTTGAGTTAAAAATGTGGGCTCTGAAAGAATATAGTGACCAGATTTGACTGACAGCCTGCCATAGCACAATTATTTTTCTTCCCAAAATGAGTTAATAGCACAGACAGACTCTTCACATACTAGAGCATGTCTGAAATAAGTGTGAGAGCTGAAATCGACATATAAATATGAAATAAATGCTTAAACATGTAGCTAGGTGTAATGTTAGAGACCTCAGAAGTGAACCTTTCAAGCCTGTTTTCTCAACTCGCTGTTTCTCTGCAAGACATCACTCTATAAGCCATATCTCCAAAACTGGTGGGTCAAACTGAATAACCAATATGTCAATTTGAAGCTATGATTCCCTGCTTTCATATGACATTCAAAAAAATCCAATGGCAGTCCCTCAGTCAAATTTGGTCACAATTATATTCAAAGATTTGCACTACATTTTCACGATTTCACAATAGCTAAAGTATGACATAATGCTTAAAACACTATAAGGGGTTCCCGCCCAGAATGTGTTAAGACTCCATTCATCCCAAATTGATGCTTTGTTGTGTCAGTGTATTGTTGAATGCACACCATATACACCAGTGTATAGGCTACAGGAAAGCTGTGACACATTAAATGCAAGAAAATAATCAAATGAGAGGGTTTATGATTTATAAATATCTGGGTGTCATTGGCATACCTGCGTGGGTAGAGATGTCATTGGGGGGTGGCATATCCTGAGTGGGTAGAGAATACAGATGTCATTGGGTTCCATTTGTACACCTTCAGGGTTACAGACCTATAAAGGGTCCATTTGGGACCCCCTCAAGGAACCCTGACAAGAACATTACAAACACTGGTATCGATATGCAAGTTATGGTGTAGTTATGGATATCTGTACATTTCTACCCCTAATAGTTGGGATTCCACAAAATGTGTTACAAATGAGCAGGTTTTTTTTTTTTTTTTGCAAATGTACAGTTAAATATATATCCCAGAGGAGGTTTCAATTGTTATCAACCCTCAATAAAACACTAAAGTAATGCATTAGTTTGCACTGTCTTTTCTCGTGAACTTACTATGCCAGCGGTGGCAGCGGTGGCCGAGCGGATTGCGGAGCGGTCTTGATACCGGAAGGTCGCCAGTTCGAATCAGCGGTCCGACACGTTAAAAATTACCACCACTGAAGTGCCCTTGGACAAGGCATTGAACCACTACCATGAAATGTTCTATGAAATAAGCAGGGCCTGGTTGTAAACAAGTATCTGATGCTTAGTCCAGTTACCCTGGGTAAACATAGTACCTTTCTTTCCTTAGTCCAGTTACCCTGGGTAAACATAGTACCTTTCCTTTCCTTAGTCCAGTTACCCTGGGTAAACATAGTACCTTTCCTTTCCTTAGTCCAGTTACCCTGGGTAAACATAGTACCTTACCTTTCCTTAGTCCAGTTACCCTGGGTAAACATAGTACCTTTCCTTTCCTTAGTCCAGTTACCCTGGGTAAACATAGTACCTTACCTTTCCTTAGTCCAGTTACCCTGGGTAAACATAGTACCTTTCCTTTCCTTAGTCCAGTTACCCTGGGTAAACATAGTACCTTTCCTTTCCTTTCCTTAGTCCAGTTACCCTGGGTAAACATAGTACCTTTCTTTCCTTTCCACACGTATACTGTACTGCAGTGGACACTGCAGACAATCCCGTGAAGCCTTACTGGCCGGCGGAGCCTCCGACAGCCAGTGAGAACGACGAGGAGGAGGAGGAGGCGGAGCCTGGCGGAGCGGCGGAGACGCTGCGCGTGGAGACCAAGGTCAAGGTGGACCTCCACCGGGACAACCAGCTGAAGGGCGAGTCCCCGTCGGAGAACGAGGGCGGAGGCAAAGACAGCGCCCCCTGCAGCTCACCCGACAGCAACCAGCCACGACGAGGTGAGAGAAAACACATACTCCTTTAGCTATTGAAAAATAGCAGATCTACAAGCTCATAGCGCGCCACCGAGTGGCGCGCTACGAGCTTGTAGGTCTGCTATTTTTTGAAGAATCGTGAAAAGTGACATGAAAGTGTTTGAGAACGACTGACATAGAAAAACATAGCTTTTTCAAGAAAACCGTTTAGAAGACATTTGCCGAATCGTTCCCAGGTCAAAATGGGTTAAACTATTCCCATTATATAATGCCGTCATTTTTAACGCCGTTACCCCCAACACTGGAAATGGGCCTGTTGGGTTTGAATTTATTTTAATTTCACTTAAACCGTCTTAACCTGTGTGCAAAAGAGAATAAGAACTAGAAAAAGTGCCCTTCTGGGCACAGGTCTCCACCAGGATAGGAATGTAGGACATTGCAGCTTGCCTTCATCTGGTGGTTGGATAAAAGGGCAACAAAAGTAAACTAGGGAGTTGGCATACAAAGTTATCCACAGATCCGTGCAGTTAGAGGTAAAAACAGTTTTCGGCCAGTTATAGCGCCACCTTGAGGCTGAGTTGAAATTGTTCATGTGGCATTTCTTCCTCGGCCTAGTGGGAATGTGCGTGCACAATTTGACGGAAATCACGCGATGTGTTCATGATTTGCAGCATTTTGTTTGAAACTGAGCACTCCTGTGAACTTTGGAAGCCAATCTTAACCAATCAGGATGGGGTCTGAGAAATCTGAAAGACCCGTTTCGTTTAATGGCTCTAGACTCTAGAGAGACTGTGTACCAATTTGCTTTTGTTTGGACAAAATCTGTAGGTGTACTGTGCAAAAACCTGTTTTGCACAAAGCGGCCTCCTGGTGGCGCTATAACAGGCCGTTCTGGAAAGTTTGGGGCAGTTTGGGTTCATCGTTGGCATCCAGGGAGAGTGTGTGCAAAATTTGGCATCGACCGGGTTAACGGTGGCCGAGATTAGCTGCTCACGGACACACACACGGACGGACACACACGGACACACGGACGGACGGACGGACGGAGTGCAAAACATACTCTCCCCCCATGCCTTCGGCCTGGTGGAGACAAAAATAGATAATGAGAATAGAGTCCAGCAGTGTTTCACACGGAGACCATTTATTGTTGAGCGTGTGGGGGAACGTCCCTGGTCAAATTAAACACATGACTCAACCACCATGTCAACAATCTACCAAACTCTGCTTCCTAATAGATGCTGAATAACTCGGTGAGTCACTGTGTATTTCTGTTCCTTGGCCCTTGTGGTAGTGAATTGAGTAGATTTATTTATTTGCTTCCAACCAACATACAAAGAAGGTTCGGATAATGTCAGTCAGTGTGTCTCCGACTGTTGCACTGCATAGAATCATACAGACACCACACCAGCCTCAGTCTTCAGGTCGATGTGGATGTCATCATTCTAATGTCCATTTCACAGTGGCTACTGGCTATTGGCCTGGTGGAAGCAAAAGGTTACATCGAGACTTCTAGAGTTTAGAAGAGATGTGACTCCCAGGGTAGAAACAGCCTAGATCCCGATCCTCGTGTAATTAGTGATTTTAGTGCTCAGAATGGGATAAAGTACGATGTTGCGAGAGCTTAAAAGGGATTAATCAACTAACGAAGTGTTGGTCGACCAAACTGGTCAATCGATATATTTTATTTATTTTATAATGTTAGGAGGAGGGGCCCGGACAGGAGTCAACCCACAGAACCTTGTCCCTCCACATGCCAAAATAGTACCTCTCAGTCCCGGCATAGTAGTTCCGGAGTGGTTCCAATGGATTGTGTGGCCCTGGTCTTTCCCTAGTGGGTCTGATCGAGGGTAGCTACTGGGACGTAAGTCGGGACTTGATCACCCCGGCTGGGTCACCTGAGTGAGGGGTGTGATGTTCACGAGACCCGAAACCCTGATGATGACCTTGGGATATATCACTGAGGATACGTCCCAGGTGATGACCTTGGGATACATCACTGAGGATACGTCCCAGGTGATGACCTTGGGATACATCACTGAGGATACGTCCCAGGTGATGACCTTGGGATACATCACTGAGGATACGTCCCAGGTGATGACCTTATAGGATACATCACTGAGGATACGTCCCAGGTGATGACCTTGGGATACATCACTGAGGATACGTCCCAGGTGATGACCTTGGGATACATCACTGAGGATACGTCCCAGGTGATGACCTTGGGATACATCACTGAGGATACGTCCCAGGTGATGACCTTGGGATACATCACTGAGGATACGTCCCAGGTGATGACCTTGGGATACATCACTGAGGATACGTCCCAGGTGATGACCTTGGGATACATCACTGAGGATACGTCCCAGGTGATGACCTTGGGATACATCACTGAGGATACGTCCCAGGTGATGACCTTGGGATACATCACTGAGGATACGTCCCAGGTGATGACCTTATAGGATACATCACTGAGGATACGTCCCAGGTGATGACCTTGGGATACATCACTGAGGATACGTCCCAGGTGATGACCTTGGGATACATCACTGAGGATACGTCCCAGGTGATGACCTTGGGATACATCACTGAGGATACGTCCCAGGTGATGACCTTGGGATACATCACTGAGGATACGTCCCAGGTGATGACCTTGGGATACATCACTGAGGATACGTCCCAGTTGCATCCATGCGATGTATTTTCTTTCGTTCTGATATTGTGACTATGAGGCGACAGCCATAGTATACACTACAGTACATTTATAGTATTGGAAGGTAATTTCAATACCGGTACATGTTGACCCCGATCTTTTTGTCTTAGGTATTCTGAAAAAGAATATCACCTACCCCCCTCCTCTGGCCGACAAAAACATGAAGAATCGCCTTCGGGAGAAACTCAGTGACTACAACTCCCATGCCATTTCCCCGCTCACACTCGCCCCCTCCTCTCCCACCACCAACAACAGAGGCCTGCACCCACTCCACCCGACCACCGGGGGCAACGGGGTACTACTAGCCCCGTCCTCTCCCACCACCAACAACAGAGGCCTGCACCCACTCCACCCGACCACCGGGGGCAACGGCATACTCGCCCCATCCTCTCCCACCACCAACAACAGAGGCCTGCACCCACTCCACACGACCACCGGGGGCAACGGCATACTCGCCCCATCCTCTCCCACCACCAACAACAGAGGCCTGCACCCACTCCACACGACCACCGGGGGCAACGGGGCACTTATCAAACTCCCCCCTCGCTCCCCAGTGATCCCTCGGCCGCCTCTGTCGCCGCGACAACGTCACAATGGAGTCGCTACCATGGTAACCGCGATGCTCACCACGACAACGGTGGTCAATGGCACCGAGGAGGAAGCCAACGAATCAGATTCAGAGTAAGTGGGCAAATGCTATGCTATGCTATGCTATACTATGCTATGCTATTCTATGCTATGCTATGCTATGCTATGCTATGCTATGCTATGCTATGCTATACTGTATATCTATGCATGTATGTTCAATTGTTCATATATATTTTAATAGTTACATAGTTACATATTTGACTTTTGCAACAATATAGTGAATATAGTGCTGTACAGTACAGCACCACTCATTTCAGATGGGTCTGTAGTCTGTAGAGTGTGTAGTAAAATGACTTGCATTTGGAAGATTACATTCATTCAGGTTTGTAGTGTACTTACAATAACGTTTTTCTTAAAAAAAAGTGGCAGCAATGAAACCTCTATCTGACTGGGGAGGACGGCCTGGACGGCCTCAACAACAACAACAACAACGTCTCAATGGAGCAGAGAAGTGGAAATGTTACCTGGCCATACGTGTGGAAACGTTACCGGGCCATACGTGTGGAAACGTTACCTGGCCATACGTGTGGAAATGTTACCTGGCCATACGTGACTCCAGCATCCAGTTGATTCTGGCAGGGACGTGCACACATAGACATCGGAGGGGGCTTCAGCCACCTTGCCCTTTTACCCCATCTGTAAAACAACTGCCCTTTCCAGACCATTGAATGCAGCATTCACTATATGGTGAAAGAAATGCAAAATGCCACTCCTCTCCTTTCAACGCCATGCCGGAAAGAAGGAAGGAAGGGAGCATTCAGGAGAATTGTTCTCCTGAACTTGGAACGAGTTTGTTTAGGAATCCATGTCGTTACACACCGCCTCTCCACTAGCTATAGAGTGCTGGGTTGCGCCCTTAGAGTATATATGAATAGAGAAGACACCCGAGTTCTCCTCCCATCCACTTGCATTAAGTTGCTCAAAAGCGCATGAGGCGATTTCACTCCTCCTTCCTGGTAGGAACAGAGTGCATTCTGGGACGGATTGCAATGGTGCAAACACATGAACGCGCTGCCGTTGAACGCGCACGAGCGTCGTCCGTCGTGAACGTGTACAATGATAGTCAACGGACAGCGCGTTCATGTGTTTGGGGCCAGGCTGCAATACCTTCATTCGGCCACTATGTCCATTTCGCCTCAGGGTTTCCTCTGGGTGCCGTCTCTATTCATATATATACTCTAAGGTTGCGCCCCGAAAATAGCTGATAGAGCTTGTAGATCTGCTATTTTCGCGTCCAAAAGTGCCCTCTTATGGGATTTCAGCCCCTGCCCCTCTCTGCACGTCCCTGGAGTTGGTTCTGGAACGCCTCTGGCCCACAAACTACCAATGGATTGTATATTATTGTGTATTGTGAAATATAACTTAAAAAGGGAACAGGGTGGATAAAAGTTCACCAAAACCACACAAGTAAAGAGTATTTGGTGGAGTAGCCTGTCCCTGAACTTTTATTTTGTCATAAAAAAAATACTTTTATTTTCTCATGAAACAACTGTGCCATGACTGAATGTGACCAAGTAAAGTACCCAAGCTGTTGACGAGCTTAAACATGTAATATACGTGTCTTTTCACCACTGTAGATAATCTTGTATTTTGGCTATTTTGTACGTGTGTATAGGAGAGAAATCATTTTTATACTGTAAAGTAGTATGGAATATACTGTATGTAAGCATTGGAGATTGTTTGTCAGCAATGTCATTTGAATTATAGTTTGGTTTTACATTTTAACGGATTGTACAGTTGTTTGTTAAAGTCTGCTTTCTGGATGTGAGGTCGGTTGTTGGACTTACAGATTCAGCCAATGTAGAAGTCCAGCCTTTTGACCACATGCTTTTGCTGTAGTGCTGCAAAGAAGTTATTTGGATGAATCAGGTTTCCTCTTTTTGGCAGAAGTTACAAAGAATGATTTGGTAACTGTTGCAAATTGGATAATGTTTGTAATATAATTTGTTGGTGCTACTTTATTATACCGTTCTAATGTGGTGTTTATGCAGGATACTGTGGGATAAATGCTTGAACTGGGCTTTTACAATGGCTGATACAGTGTTATGACTTATTCAGTGTCCTAGTATGCTGTACTTGGTTCAATGATATTGTAATTAACAACTGCTTAAGCCGTACAGTACCTATTCATTGTCATATTATGAAGAATAGCAAATATTAACTGACATACAAGCTCATATATAAATACAAAACTTCCTATCCGCTCTGATATGCCCAGAACAGGGACTCCAGGGTGAAAGAGGTCAAGTGTAGTGAAAATAGATTCGTTCTCAGTCACGTCTGAAACAATCAAAAGTACAGTAGATATGTATAGTTGTATACTACTGCCCATTCAAACAGACCAAGCCATACTCCTAGGCTAATTGTAGAGAATACAGAATTGTGTTTTATATCATTTGCTTCTACTTTGGTCAAATTAAAGGAGTTGTCACTGCTTGCTGTATGTGTGAATCAAAAGGCAGCTGAGAAAACGCACTGAAATTAAGTAAGTTATGTACTTTTAGGCCTACATAAAAGCAGTAATCTGACTGTCAAAAGGTGTCATTTGTGTACTGTATGTACAGTGTGTAACACCAATTTCATGTTGCTTCCTTTTTTTATGTTTTCTACCTTTTGCTTGATATTATTCCAAAAGAAAGGTAACTATATTGTGTTCCTTTTGATTGTTATCAAGCATTAGACAATGCCATCCGCACGAGCTCACACGGCCAGGGGGAATACATACAGTATTCACAGAGTTATCTTTCAAATAGCAACACTCCGAGTCCCGTACCTACAAGTATTAACCCGCCTTCCTATTCAGTACTCACATATGTTTAAAGATGGAGTGCCACAATGTTTGTATTTTTCCAGTTTTTCATGCGTCTATGAGGTGACAGTACTTCATTAGACGCCCTGGAGTCGTTTTTTATGTGCAATGGTGTATTATCTTTGTATTTAGGGTTTCTTCCTGGAGGCTGAACCCTTTGACAGTCAAACGGGCCAATGGAATAAACAGTAATATAGTGACATCACATTATCAGCCCCTCCCCTAACCCCTCCCCCTTTATAATACAACTACAGCAGGCAAAACGGGCATACTTAATGAACTGGTGGGCGTGTCCACATACAGTAAAAGCATGATTTTAACAAATACTGTACACTTTTTGGAAAGAGTTCTTCCTCCTTATATTATAATACCTGATGATCATGTTTTAGGGTGGAACAAATCATGGCACTCCATCTTTAAGGTGAACAATAAAATGTAAATGATTTGTTTTATATAATTAAATTGTTGTTTTTGGCCATGTGAACCATCTTCATCATTCACTCCATTCAGCATTTCTGTGTTTATAAAATGGCAAATGTGTTTGTTGTGTCCTAGAGTCAGACACTGGATGTATTTTAATGTTAAATATTTGTATTTATTTTTGTGAAAAGACACTGGAAAGACTGAAAATATGACTTTGCATTTGTAAAATAAACTACTTTTGGATTTATGTCAAGAGAAGTGGAGTTATTGTTTTTCTCCAGTATGTCAAGTCCATCCATCTTTAACCGCTTATCCGTAGTCGGGTCACGGGGGCAACAGCTCTCCAGAGCAACATTAGTGACTTCCTCCTGGGGGATTCCGAGACCTTCCAAGGCCATTGAGTCGATGTGTTTCCTCCAACTGTGCCTTGGTCTGCCCCGGTGTCTCCTCCCAGTGGGACGTGCGTCGAGGACCTCCCTAGGGAGGCGACCGAGAGGCATCCTAACCAGATGCCCGAACCACCTCAGCTGACTCCTTTCCAGGCGAAGGAGCAGCGGTTCTACTCCGAGTCTCTCTCGTGTGACTGAACTTCTCACCCTATCTCTAAGGGAGATGCCAGCCACCCGTTGAAGAAAACTAATTTCGGCCGCTTGTATTCATGACCCACACTTCATGACCATAGATGAGAGTAGGAACGAAGATTGCTCGGTAGACGGAGAGCTTTGCCTTCTGGTTCAACTCTCTTTTCGTCACAACAGTGCGGTACAGCGACTGCAATACCGCCCCCCTGCCGCTCAGATTCTCCGGCTGATCTCCTTCTCCGTCCTCCCCTCACTCGTAAACAAGACCCCGAGATACTTGAACTCCTTCACCTGGGGTAATGTAATGGGGTAATGGGGGGTATGTCATGTCAACATTTATAATAGAAGAAATGGCTTAAACAGAAACCTCAAAGAAGAACAATTATAATTGACATGAGTAAAATACACAGACATGCACGAAATAAACCATGCACATATAAAATATAATTTTACTTTACCACTAACATTTGTGATGTTTAAGTTTGTTAATTACTCCGTTTATTATGAGTCAAAGTAATGAAATAATGCGAAACTAGACACTCAAATATGAAGGGAATATTGAGTGTGTAAAATCTTTCATTTTACAAACACTGAAATCTGGACGCTTAATGCAGGACATATAGAAATCAAATGAGCTAAAGAGAAGTAAAAAGATTAGGGATGAGATATGATGGGATATAATTGATAACAAGCTGAAAATATATTTTAAACTTTACAGTAGACTGCAAGGTTGTGGTGTCTCTAATGGTGCATCCATTGATGACTACATTGTTTATTTACAGTGTGCTGTACAATGTGGTAGTAGGATTATGCAGGTGCACATACAGTACTTAATAAAACACATTTCCTTCAGTCTAATACCACAAAATGGCAGCCAATAAAATTAAGAAATAAGAAATGTCCCCATTATGTAAAAAAGGTATACTTTATTCATTGACTCAATTGAATTCCATTTCCATCAGTAAAGTAGAAGCACTTGCACTCATGGTGAAGAACTTAATAGCAGGAGTCCATGATGCGCTTCATGCTCATGAACCTCATGCCCTGGCCCATGCCCATGTTCATGAAGTTCCTGTACTCTCCGGGCCTCATGTACATCTGCCTGCCTCTGAAGTTGGCCTGCTCGTACATCAGCCAGTGGCCGTCCATCACGTTGCAGGACATGCAGTTGTTCATGCGGTAACGGTCCATGATGTTCTCACAGTCGTCCATCATCTCGTACATCTGGCCTCCGAAGTTCTCCCTCTCGTAGATCTTCATCCTGTAGTTGCCCCTGTACTGTGGTTTCAAAGTGTGCGGATGATTAATGTATTATCTCTGCTGCTGCGTGAATGATAAATAATATATGGACAGAATGGCTGAAAGAAGAGCTTTCTGTGCTGATCTTACCATGGGGATCATGCGGCAGGACCTGATGTGGTCCTGCATGCCCATCATGCTCATGTAGTCTGCGTACTCGCCCCTCCTCATGAAGTACTGGTTGCCCATGTAGTTGTTGCGGTCGTACACCATGAAGCAGCCCCTCTCCACCCTGCAGGAGTGGCACTTGCTCAGGTAGGAGGACATGTCGGCGCAGTCGCTCTGGCACTCATAAGAGCGGCCCTGGAAGTTCCTGTCCTCGTAGAAGACGATCTGAAAGCGAGAGGACAGTCATTTTAGCCTCTACGAACTGTCCAACTTCGTCCATGTATTGAAGGTCCACTTAATTTCAACCTATCTTCATATAATTGGTCCTCACTAATGATCATGGTAAAAATAGCACAATTCTTTTCAGTCTGTGGGCTGTATTTTGCGTGTCTTAAGTACCAGGTCTTATTCCCTAACTTGAGTAAACTAAAGACCTGGAGGCGTGGTCAATGCT
Source organism: Protomyctophum parallelum (assembly GCF_964188405.1). NCBI lineage: Eukaryota > Metazoa > Chordata > Actinopteri > Myctophiformes > Myctophidae > Protomyctophum > Protomyctophum parallelum. Next base: position 54,788,202 of record NC_139700.1, read on the forward strand.
CTTTGGCCACTCAGAATAGCCAAATGGCATTGATCACGCCTCCAGGTCTTTAGTTTACTCAAGTTAGGGAATAAGACCTGGTACTTAAGACACGCAAAATACAGCCCTAAGTCTCATAGGAGGGCTGTGGGCAGTTCAGAAACCCGTCCACCAGTGACATCATCGATGGGGATCCAAGCTAATAGAAACTGCAGGCTTTCTATTACTAAAATGGAAGCCATCGTTCTCACGATAATACAAATAAAAAAAAATATATATTTTTGTAATCTTGTTAAAATCTGCCTAACGATGATGTCAATGGTGGACGGGTTTCTGAAGTGCCCACAGCCCTCCTATGATACAAAGACTGAGTAGAAAATAATTGTGGTCCTTTAACTAAATTAATAACTCTTAATCTTATACACTCTTTAAATTCAAAATAACTACAATATACTATATTTATACTATAAACCAAACAATTAGGCCATTTATGAGCTGGTTACTATTATAATGTACATTATACAGTACAATGATGAACTTTGGACTAATTGTACAATCCACAGGTGAACTCTTCTTGACTCACCTTGCTCATCATGTTCATGCCGCTGGAGGTCATGGTGGCTGTTATTGGGCTCTGCTCTGGGCAGGTACGGTGCTTCTGTTGCTGCTGCTGGGGATGGTACCTTTGACACTCTACCTGGTGGAGGGCATGCCTCTTTATAGCACCTGACCACCCAGAAGACCTATTGTCCAAAAACAACATGAGCCAGCAACGTGTCATCAAAGAGCCCGTAGTACAGTACAGTAGCAGTGGTTATTCAACATTTCCAGGGACTGTACTCCAAATGGGTGCTTCTGATTCATAACAGAACAAAAAGCCATTGAGCTACTGTACTGTTTCATAAGAGGAGTGAAAAGAGGAGTTAACGGGCAATCATGGGCACTAGATTTGCCCGTAAACCTCAAGTTTAGCAGCATATACAGTTAATATACGGTAATATACAGGTGTGATGGTACAATTCGGGAGTTTACCGGAGTTTGTTGGAAGGTTTAACGGGAGTTTCCTGTAATATACACAACCGTATTCCATGCTTTTTTGCGCAGTGTGATCTGTCACACGATCTGGCCTCAAACATTCTGTTCTAATGTAGATGCGTCTAGACCAATGGTTCCCAAAGTGGGGGTCCGGGGACCCCTAGGGGTACTTGAGGGAGTTCCAGGGGGTACCTAGCTAAATCTTGTTAATGTGGTTCCATTTGTACACTCTCAGAGTTAAATTAACAGTGGTTTTACAATATAAATTGGCGTGCCAGAGATAGAAATGCCATTAAACCGGAGGTCCGTAGCATAATGCGTGTGAAACTGGGGGTCCTTGAAATTAATATGTTTCGGAATCACAGCTAGAGCCATATAAATCCTCCCTTATCGGGGTCACTGGTATATGTTTTCAAATGGGGGGTCCTTATCGGGGTCACTGGTATATGTTTTCAAATGGGGGGTCCGTGGCCTAATAAATGTTGATTTGGGGGTCCTTGACACTGGTCTAGACACCAAGAGAGGATGGACACTGGTCATATTTTCAAGGTCCCGGTTATTTTTATTTCATGACAGGATGACGGGTAGATAATTGTTTTGTCAGCCATTAAAAATGTGGACGTTATTGAGCCAGTACAGTACATCTCTAATTGTTTGAGAAGGACAGGGGTCACCGTGAGAATACAGTAGGGGCGCCCATAGCATTATCTTTGATACGATGTACGCAGATGAAATACAGTATGATATCATATACTCTTCTGTTTGCTGTTGACCTCATAAAGTCAGTAAATCCTCTCCAATACATTACCGACAATTCTCACTGCTTCACAATAAGGAACTGTTTTACTTGGACAACCACTGGTTAGACGACCACTTTGCTGGAAAACAAATGAAAGCATTAATGCTGTAATTTGTTATAGGACATTGTATTGCATTTATTGAGAAATATTGGCCTGTGTAGGTACAGTAACTTGTGTCAAAGGGCAGTTTGGTTGGGACGAAGTGGCCTCTTACAATCTGATATTTTGTGTAAATATACCATGATGTTCCCTGTTCATACTGTATCTACAGTAGACTGTATCTGACAGTAGATTCTATTTTAATTCATTTGCAGATTGTCACCATCACCAACCACAGGTTGTGATCAGAGACGTTGATCATGGACTGTTGTTTGTGTTTACTTTGACCACCTCAACATGAATACTATATTTTAGTATCCAAGACTCATTGTAAGACAATTTGTGTTTGTGTATTGCTTCTATGTGTATATATTTTGAAATATTCAAATACAGCGTGCGATTTATTTCCTGTTGCATTGCCACGTGATCTGGGTTTATGTTGTTCCTAAATACTTAGTCTTAATACTTTTGCTGAGAAGACTATATAAGCATCCGTTACCATTTTTAAGGTACTAATAAATTCCACATCCTTTTGGGTGTGAATCTGTGTTATTTTAACATGAGATTAACACTGGGATCATTATAGTTCTTTCCAGAAGAACATTTTAATCACATATAAAAAGTACTTTTCAGGATTACCAGCAATCATCATCTGTATTCATACAAGACAGAGTATAATGACAAGTTGTCTTAATCACCTGGGCAGCTAATCAGACAAATTAGTTTAGCTACAGGGAGTTAAGCTTGTTTTGACACTATAGGCATTCCAGCATTGATATCTGACTGTGACACTTCTGGCTCTCGCTCTACATGGACAGTAAGTAAAACTGTGTGGGGTTGTTATACGTAGGTATAACGTGGCTGGGTAAGCTTAGTATACATGAAACTAAATAACAAACATAGCAATACATAATTCAGCAGCTGTAGACAAATAGTAGTATCCTACTACTACAACAGCATTAACCATTTGGTTGGGATGAAGTGGCCTCTTACAATCTGATATTTTGTGTAAATATTCTGTCTTTGTTGTCTTAAATAAATGAGCAGCTGCTTTACAGTGGATGAACAGTCTTTTCCAAATGAGCTCCTCATTTCATTGGGTAAATGAGCGAACTCTTTAAACATTAATACCGGTGCATTGTTATTTGTTGCCCTCTGCAATTTGAAACACTCAAATGGTTCTCTGAGCATCCTAGGCTAACCAGTCCTGCGGTTTCCAGAAAAAGTGGCATGCCCATTATGTCCTGTTCCGGTTCACTTTCCCATACAGTCGCTTTTGTTTGATTGGATTGTCAGTAGATTTGAAACGGAAATATGTGCTTTCCGGAAGGCGTCACAACTTCCTAGGTGTTTCCAGTTCAAATCTGCTGTCGAGCCAATCAAACAATGCTATAGGGAAACTGAACCGGAACAGCTAGGACAGACATGGGTATATATGCCATAGCTCCGTGGTCCATGGTGTTCCCTATACACTATGCCTATGAGCTATAGGTGCATATGCCTGGGAACCCAGAACCAGCTGGACCACAGCTTCACACAGAGCCTATTCACACTGTTGGGGTTACATATTGTACGTTTCTTTAAAGTCCTGTGAGTCGGCCTGGGCTGTGGCTCAGCGGTCCAGGCACCTTGGCCGGTAGTCAGAGTCTGGCAGTGTGCCGCGGATTCGACTCCCGATCCCGACGGCCTTTACTGCATGTCTCTAGGTCGTCCTCAGACGAGCCCTCCATCGTCGTTTCCAGTCATCCCGGTTCTCCATACATCCGGCCAGTTCGTTGGTACTTTGCGCTCCTGCTTTCTTGAGTACATCCACGTATGTTAGCGTGGGACGTCCTCGTGACCGGTGCCCGTGTTTTGGATCCCACAGCACTAGTTTACTGGCTGGCAGCTCTTGGTGTCTTTGGCAGTGTCCTGCTAGTCTCATTCTCCTGGCTGCTATTTTCTGGCTCACCCTTGGCGTTCCATCATACAGATTTGTGTTGGTAACATGTGTGCTCTTGTTGATGTTGAGTACTGCCCGCAACATTCTGGTGTAGCACCCATCGAGAGACTTCTGCAGGGTTGGCTTCAGGGTCCAGCATTCACTGCCGTTTAGGAGAACAGACTCTACCGTTGCATAGAAGAAGCTGAGTTTGGTTTGACAGGGGGAGGTTGGAGTTCCATACACTGGCCATGCCGTTTAGGGCCCTCCATGCAAGTGCCTTCCTCACTTTCAGGTCTTGTTGTCACTCCCCCATCTCCCCCATCACTCCCCCACTTCCTGTCAGCCTACTCTCTATCCCTCTATAAAAAAATTAAATCACACCCGTGTGAACCAAGTGGTGCAACTCCCCTCTCTCTCCCCCTCAATCTCTCTCTCTCATTAGCAGGCAACAGTGCAGCACTGTCTCTCTCTCTCTCTGTTTCTGGCAAACAGTGCCCCTACTCGTACTCAAACTGGTGCTCATTAACCAACACATAGGTGAACACATAATAACATCACGGACATTGATGTTCCTTGGAGTGGTTGCACCACTCAATAAAATAAAGGCGAAAGACGCAAAAAAACAACAACATTAAAGTCCTGTGAGTCAATAATGACTTAAAGCCTGGTACTGTACATCCTCAATGCATTCACCATGGAGAGAAAGATCTGCATGTAATTCTGAATATACAGTATAGGAACATACCATCCCGTCCATGGTCTCAATAAATAATATACAAAACAATTTGAACGATAAACCCGGCATAAACCAAACCAGTCCATAAAACATCACTGGTCTGAGCTGGACGGGCCCAACCGCATAACTGCCCATCTTGGACCACCTGGAACAGCATCCCTGCATTCTCCACAGGATTCAATCAGACCAGTGTGTGTCCAGTGGAAAACCTCGTATGAATCTGATCTCAGGTCAGAATGGGTTAATCAGACCAGTGTGTGTCCATGGAAAACCTCGTATGAATCTGATCTCAGGTCAGAATGGGTTAATCAGACCAGTGTGTGTCCATGGAAAACCTCGTATGAATCTGATCTCAGGTCAGAATGGGTTAATCAGACCAGTGTGTGTCCATGGAAAACCTCGTATGAATCTGATCTCAGGTCAGAATGGGTTAATCAGACCAGTGTGTGTCCAGTGGAAAACCTCTATGAATCTGATCTCAGGTCAGAATGGGTTAATCAGACCAGTGTGTGTCCAGTGGAAAACCTCGTATGAATCTGATCTCAGGTCAGAATGGGTTAATCAGACCAGTGTGTGTCCAGTGGAAAACCTCGTATGAATCTGATCTCAGGTCAGAATGGGTTAATATTGTGCTGCTGTCACCTGACACATTCCCTCCTACTGTGTTGTGAAGGGCAGCCTCTGCTGGACAGTTCCCCTTCCCACAGCTCACCTTTTCTGCATCAGCAATGATCAACAGGTGTCTGCCATCACCACTCTGGACTGATTATCCACTCACACTGCCCACGCACATATCCCTCACACACTCCTCCACACAGTATCCACTCACACTGCCCACGCACATATCCCTCACACACTCCTCCACACAGTATCCACTCACACTGCCCACGCACATATCCCTCACACACTCCTCCACACAGTATCCACTCACACTGCCCACGCACATATCCCTCACACACTCCTCCACACAGTATCCACTCACACTGCCCACGCACACATCCCTCACACACTCCTCCACACAGTATCCACTCACACTGCCCACGCACATATCCCTCACACACTCCTCCACACAGTATTCACTCGGTTACTATACTTTGGTCCGACGGAGCATTGGTCCGATCGACAACCTACCTCAAACCCTCACCCTAACCCTAACCTCCCCCGGGGCAGACACCTAAACCTAACCCCAACCCTCACCCTCACCCTAACCTCCCCCGGGGCAGACACCTAAACCTAACCTCAAACCCTCACCCTAACCCTAACCTCCCCCGGGGCAGACACCTAAACCTAACCCCAACCCTCTCCCGACCCCCAGCGCACCTCGGACCATAATGCTCCGTCGGATCATAGTATGCCTCCCTGTTCACTCACCAGTCATTCCACCTCAATCTCCAGGGGCAGAAGCCATGCGTGAATGAACAATGTAAGCTTTGCTCCTCCCGTATTGTGTTTACTTTACTGTATTTTGAGTTACAGACCTGATTTACCTCATAATATCTGAATCTACACTTTGAACAGTATTCCGATTTGGTATTGATTTGTTCTGTTTCTTTTGTGCACGCGCGCACAAACTTTGTCCCAACACACAAACATTGAAGACGAAGGTGAGGACGCAAATTCTGATTGGCCGGAATGAGATGAGGTACGATGATAAGAGCGCCTCTCACTTCACATGGGTGTGATTTTTTTTTAATCTGTCAGATTAAAATTCATCCACTTTTGAAAATCACTGGAAATTGTGAATGGTGATATTAATATGGTCTTACTGAACGAGACCATGTGGACCTTTAGTTCTGACTAAAACTGGAGCGAGTAGGGGAGGTTTTTCTAGCTGTTACCGTAACCACATTGATGAGGTTACAGCCCTACAGGTGAATAGACCTGTGCGTGTTTATGTGCATGCATGAGAAAAAAAAAAACTTGATCTTGCAATTTACTTATATAAATTATACTTTATTTCCTATACAAGTACATCCACCGGGGAGCGGGGAAGAACTTAATAGCAGGAGTCCATGATGCGCTTCATGCTCTGAAACCTCATGCCGCTGCCCCAGCCCATGTTCATGAAGTTCCTGTACTCTCCGGGCCTCATGTACATCTGCCTGCCTCTGAAGTTGGCCTGCTCGTACATCAGCCAGTGGCCGTCCATCACGTTGCAGGACATGCAGTTGTTCATGCGGTAACGGTCCATGATGTTCTCACAGTCGTCCATCATCTCGTACATCTGGCCTCCGAAGTTCTCCCTCTCGTAGATCTTCATCCTGTAGTTGCCCCTGTACTGTGGTTTCAAAGTGTGCGGATGATTAATGTATTATCTCTGCTGCTGCGTGAATGATAAATAATATATGGACAGAATGGCTGAAAGAAGAGCTTTCTGTGCTGATCTTACCATGGGGATCATGCGGCAGGACCTGATGTGGTCCTGCATGCCCATCATGCTCATGTAGTCTGCGTACTCGCCCCTCCTCATGAAGTACTGGTTGCCCATGTAGTTGTTGCGGTCGTACACCATGAAGCAGCCCCTCTCCACCCTGCAGGAGTGGCACTTGCTCAGGTAGGAGGACATGTCAGCGCAGTCGCTCTGGCACTCATAGGAGCGGCCCTGGAAGTTCCTGTCCTCGTAGAAGACGATCTGAAGGCAAGAGAGGAGATATTTTGAGGCGACGGAGCCTTAATTTTGTCGATTTGCCGTTTTGAGGCCCAGCGATATTGTAATTTGTGACCACTTATTCCCTATTTTTGATTTTGAAAGATAGCTAAAATAGCAGATCTGCAAGCTCATGTGTCACATTGCAATCCATTGTAGTAATAATAATAATATAATAGCTTGAATGTATTTATCGCTTTCTAAATACCCAAAGCGTGTTACATAAAGAAAAGTAAGGAACCAACATTATTCAAGAAAAGTGTATGAGCATGCATGTATGAGTATGAGTATCAGTGCTAGATAAAAAATATAAAAGGTATCCTTTTATTGTGAGCTTGTAGTTCTGCTGTTTTCTTTCATAATGTGTGAAGGTTTTCACATAAATGTTTAGTTTTTGATGACATAATTGATGTATTTATATGATGATAAGCAGCCTGTTTTTTTTAATGTAATCCCAAGTCTTGATATGTACTGTGATACTTTGTAATTTGTGGAAATTCAATAAAATACTTATAAAAATGTAAACAAATAAAATAAAGATATAAGTGGGACTTACTTTGCTCATCATGTTCATGTCGGTGGCGGACATCTTGGCTGTTGTTCTAGCTGCTTTACAGTAGAGGGGACTGCTGCTGATGGTGAACTGCCTTCCTACCTTCCTCATGCCTTGTGTTTTATACGACCTCCCGGGCAGAGGCTCCATTGTGTCAAATCCCCTGAGCCAGCAACAATACATGGAAAGCTTCCACGCATTGTTCCCTTGGAAGCGCATAGAGCGCTGAGGGTTTGTCCACATTTAACCCATTCTGACCTGAGATCAGATTCATACGAGGTTTCCGCCGGACACACACTGGTCTGATGAACCCATTCTGACCTGAGATCAGATTTAAAAAAAATCAGTCGTTCTTCGATTTTTCAAAAATAGCAGACCTACAAGCTCGTATCGCGCCACTCGGTGGCGCGATATGAGCTTGTAGATCTGCTATTTTTAAATAGCTAAAGCATAACATGATGCCAACACCAAAATGGGTGCCCGTTCAGAATGGGTTAACATGGACCGGGTCCCTCAAACGACCTTAGTCCATTCTGTACGGGAAGCCCAAGCATTATGTTATACTTTAGCTGTACGTCGTATTATGCTCGTTATTGTGTTATTGTGCTATTGTATTGTGCTATTGTATTTTCTGCCTTTTGCTGTGTATTGTTGTGAAGTGCACAGAGACCCCTTGGTGTGATGTTGCACTATAAATAAAAATAAACTGAAACTGAAAATTGAAAAATAGCAGATCTACAAGCTCATATAGTGCCGCGCTACGAGCTTGTAGATCTGCTATTTTTGAAAAACCCAGTGAAAATGTGGCGCAAATCTTTGAATTATATTCTTTCACAGCGAACGTTTTTTAACTCAAATCTTTGCTTCATGGGGGGGGGGTCCCCATTTTCGGTGTCGGCGGCCAATTACATATATTCTTGGGGGTCCTTGACATGAAAATGTTTGAGAACGACCGACATAGAAACGTGGGGGTTTTGCAGAAAACTGTCATGATTTAGAAGACATAATTATTTTGCAGAATCTGGTCTCAGGTTTAAATGAGTTAGTGTCACACAAAGCCTCTTTGGGGTTAACAACAAAGAATACTAATCAATACAAAATGCTCTATAATGATCTATACTGTATATGGCAGATATGAGGGCTATAGTGGCCCACATTAAAAAAATAAAATCCAGACAGACGTATATTAATAAGAACTATAGTTTTAAGTTGTTCATTGCATAATATAACTTGAAATATTAACATCTATTTGTCTCCCAACACAGTAAGGAAATACTTTCTAGTGTCTACGTTTTTAACTTGTGATAGCTTTCAAATTGAATGTATTTTTTCAAGGTGTTTTGCTAAAGGGGGGGGAGGAGGGGTGTCTGCTAAATGCTAAATTCCCCCACACAGTAACTGTCATTTCTCAACCGTTTCGGACGCGGGGCAGCCCGCCGGAACCGGGGGGGCACCCTGGGCACGTTCCTGTGGGTCTGGAAGTTCCGAGAGGTGGGGACCCACCGGGGACCCACCGGGGACCCCCACACGGAGTTGCAACACTCAGTTCACACGGGTGTGATTTTTTTAATACATTACATAAGGCCCAGGCCGTAGTGTAACGGTCTGGGCACCGGACTGATGATCCAGTCGCGGTGTGCCGCGGGTTCGACTCCCGGACCCGACACGGCCTTTACTGCATGTCATCCCCCCATCTCTCTCCCGTTTCCTGTCAGCCTACTTTCTATCCCTTAAAAAATCAATAAAGGCGTAAGCCGCAAAAAAATATCTTAAAAAAAAAATACATTACATAAGTTTGTCAAATCTGTATGGCGGTGTATGTTTATACAATTGGTGTTATGTCTCCCTGCTCTGCGGAGGTGGATCAGGGGTAGTGGCCACCTGGCCGGATGGTAACCACAAGGTTTCCAGTTCGAACCCGGGCTCCCCCAGAGTTAGTGTCGAAGTGTCCTTGAGCAAGACACAACCCCTAATTGCTTCTGATGTGCTGGTTGCATGGTTTCCGCTGCCATCGGTGTATGAATGTGTGTGTGAATGGGTGAATGTAATGACCAATCTATATGTAAAGCGCCACTATATAAATGCACCATTTACCAAATATGTTAGATCAAAGGTCATGTCTCACCTAGACACAGTATCCGACACAAAATATTACCTGATGGTCAATATTCAATTAATCCCCTGAGCAAGCAGTCAATGGTAAAAAAATAATCGGCGCTTAAGCAGGAAACCATGAGGTTTAAATAGGGGGTAGAAGAGGAAAGTTGCCATAGTGCCATAATGTTATGGTTAACGTTACATTGAAATTGTACCAATACTAATTTGATTACTTATTTTATGTATTCATTTATATTTATATAGTTGGAAATATTATAGGTAGAACTGCACTCTGTCGAGTGCATACAGTACTTGCTTGTTGCACAATAGTAGGCCAGTGCACAAGCAGAGCACGTGCACGTGCAACTTTGCAAGTACTTTCGACCGCTACAAACTGTCAAATCTCAGTTTCTCTGTGAAGGAACAGAGAAACTGACAGAAATGTTGAATTATTAGGTTTAACTATTTGCTACCTACCTACTTTATGCATGTAAAAAATTACTTTGCGACACTTATCATGCGTATGCACCGTCTCAGCATATTCGATGCGTATGCACCGTCCCAGCAAATCACGTAATGACTACTTGTGCTTGATACGGCACATGGTGCCAGATTACATACATGTATACTGTACATAGGAGCATTACCTTTAATCCTCCCAACACTAAAACATATCTTTATTACGTCATCATTGAGAGCTAGTTATACCAGTGCCGGGTGGATTAAAGCAACTGCCTCTATGTATATGTATATGTAATTTGTAAATTGATTAGCGGTATACTGTGGTTACTTTGCGCCGTATGCACCGTCCCAGCATTTTCGATGCGTATGCACCGTCCCAGCAAATGACGTAATGACTAGTTGTGCCTGATAAAACCAATGGTTTTCGATGGTGACGTAATGACGATATGTTTTAGTGTTGGGAGGATTAAAAGTAATGCTCCTATGTAAACATGTATGTAATCTGGCACCACTGCCATATCGGGCGCAAGTAGTTATTACGTCATTTGCTGGGACGGTGCATACGCATGAAAAGTGCTGGGACGGTGCATACGGGCCCTTGGCGAAACTAGTACTTGCGCGCTCTGCTTGCGCAAGTAATTACTCCTGTTCTTGACAACCCTATACAACATACAATGTAGGATTTGATGAGTCAGGCTAATGTGCTATTATAATCGGGTTCAGGCTATCGGGCTATATCGGGTTCAAGGTTATCCAGGTCAGGTTCTGGTTGATTCGAACAGAATTTAGCTTTTGCTGCGTCTCTGGCTCAACTTTTCAGGGCCAATTATAGCTACATGGCACATGCACGTTACATGGCACAGTCATTTAAATATTCTTTGAATATCTTTAACTTTCATGTGTTCAGGCGCGGGAGGGAAGCCAGGCAGGGGTAAAAAAAATTTGTAACACTTTACAATAACGACCTTTTATTTATAAACATTCATAAGCAGTTTGTAGATGAGTAATAATCATGAACAGACTGTTTGTTGACATCCGTAAATGTTTACCTAAACATTTATAACTATGTGAATGGTTTACTACTTACTAATACCTTACTAGTAATAACGTATAAATGATGTTTAAACAGAGTTATAAATGTTTAGGTAAACATTTACGGATGTCAACAATGATTGTTCATGATTATTACTCATCTACAAACTGCTTATAAATGTTTATAAATGCTTTATAACAGGTCGTTATTATAAAGTGTTACCAAAAAAATAATCACACCTGTGTGAAGTGAGGGGCACTCTTATCATCGTACATCATAATGATGTAAAATAGACACTGTATTTGCTCAGTGACATTCATTGTCAATGGAAATGTAATGTTTGTGTAGGACAAACCTGGATATAGGAGGGGCTATAGCGCCCCTCAAAAAATGATTAGGATACTTTGAATTAAAAAATCACAACCATGTGAAATGAGCGGCGCCCTTTCAATTTATGTTAGCTGACATTTGACATTGATACATAAGGTGGTCCCTTATTGGCCAAGAGCGTGATTGGTTAGCCGATTTGCTCGTTTACATGATGTAAGTTTTCCCCTTCAATGCCAATGGCGTTTAATGTTTTGATGTTTAATTGATGTCAGTCATATTTAGCAGAATTATCAGCTCTTATTATCATAATACATCATCATGCATCATCTCATACTGGCCAAGCAGAATGCCTGTTGCCTGTGATTGGTTAGCTGATTTGCTCGTTTACATATGACGCAAAATTTCCCTTCAATGTCAATGGCGTTTTAAGTTTTGATGTCATATTTAGCGGAATTCTGACCTAATTTCTCCGTTCATTGTCAATGGAAAATATTGAGACGTTTGGGGACAAGATTTAGCAGACATTTGATTTAAAAACCACACCCGTGTGAAGTGAGGGGTGCAGAATAGCTTCCATTTCTCCAGCTTTGAGCTTAACCAAAAGTTAAGGCCAAGAATTACACTTAAATATCTTACTTAGTTTTAACCTATTTGTACACAGACTTCAAAGCCGTTTAAGCCTGCATGAGGGAAGGAGGAATCACATAGATTATTATTATTATTTAATTTTATTTAATTTTATCTTTTACTGACTTGGTATTTAGTGTTAAAGGGACATTTCACTGCTGGAAGAAACTGCAGTCTCTCAATGTTAATAATATTTGCAGTCGAGAACAGTAAAACAATTTTAATGGCCTCTATGGCCAGAAAAAGAATGAAGTCTGTGTGTTCGACTAGAGTTTCACTGGACTACAATGGCCATAATGCTTTAGTGCGCTGCCCTTCCTTGTGGAGAGGGGGAGGTTGTGTGGAGGTGTGACAACATGTAGTCCAGGAAGGAAGTGAGACCAATGTCTGACGCATCAGACATTTGAAATATCTAAAAACCCTGCAGGAAAGTGTTTGAAAAAGGGGTGAATTGACCCTGTAAATTATCGGAGGTCTGCCAATGAATTGTGATTATTTTCTCTTTTAGTTGCAAACGGGGGGCGTGTCCTGGGTTGTGTCCTGGCAGCGTTTCTTGTTGCACAGCTTCTCGTCTCCAGCCTGCTCGCCGTGCTTCCACACCAGTCCGTCGGCGAGCTCGGGCGAAGACGAAGAACCCTTCTTCTTCTTCTGCCACACGAACTTCCTCACGCCCTTGAGGCTGCCGAACCTCAGGTAGGAGATGTCTCCCTTGTCCTTGCCGCTGTCCTGGTCGGTGGTGTAGATGTGAGTGATGCCCGCGGCCCTGATCAGGGGAACGCACTCGTCACACGGGCACTTGGTGACGAACATCATGGTGGACTCCCACGCTCTGACCTCCCCGGTCCTGAAGGTGAGGGCGTTCTGCTCCGCGTGGATGCTGTATCTGTACTTGTGTCTCTGTCGTTCCTGCTGCTGCTGCTTGATGTCCAGCTGGCGGTACACTGCGTACGGCGAGCCCACCGGGTAGGCGTTGTAGCCGCAGCCCAGCAGGTACAGCGGTCCTGTGCCGCCGCCGCAGCCCGTCCCTCGTCCCTTGGCCCAGATGACGGCGCCGACGCCCGCCTTGGGGTCCTCCGTCTGGTAGGAGAGCAGCCTCGCCTGGACGATGCAGTGGCGGGCCACCTCCTGGGAGACTCCCTCCTGGTGAGGAGACGTACTGCACGACGCCACCGGCGAGGACTGGGGCGGCGGCGGCGGCGGCGGCGGCTCCGCCGCGGCAGAAGGCTGCTGCTGCTCCTCGCTGCTGTAAAAGCCGTGCTGGAGCAGCGGGACTCCGGCGGCCACCGACGCCAGCACTCCCAGGAGCTCCCTCATGTTCTGCCTCAGGCTGCTGAACCAGGGCTCCAGGCAGAAGTTCTCCAGGCCCATGTGGGTGAGGACGCCGCGGTGCTGCTGCTCCGTGCCGACCAGGAAGTCCCGGGAAAGGCCCTCCAGGTGTTTCCTCCGCTGGCCGGAGAAGAGCTCCCGGGCCTCCACTCCCGGGTCGTCCCGACTCACGCGCTTATCATCGTACATCATAATGATGTAAAATAGACACTGTATTTGCTCAGTGACATTCATTGTCAATGGAAATGTAATGTTTGTGTAGGACAAACCTGGATATAGGAGGGGCTATAGCGCCCCTCAAAAAATGATTAGGATACTTTGAATTAAAAAATCACAACCATGTGAAATGAGCGGCGCCCTTTCAATTTATGTTAGCTGACATTTGACATTGATACATAAGGTGGTCCCTTATTGGCCAAGAGCGTGATTGGTTAGCCGATTTGCTCGTTTACATGATGTAAGTTTTCCCCTTCAATGCCAATGGCGTTTAATGTTTTGATGTTTAATTGATGTCAGTCATATTTAGCAGAATTATCAGCTCTTATTATCATAATACATCATCATGCATCATCTCATACTGGCCAAGCAGAATGCCTGTTGCCTGTGATTGGTTAGCTGATTTGCTCGTTTACATATGACGCAAAATTTCCCTTCAATGTCAATGGCGTTTTAAGTTTTGATGTCATATTTAGCGGAATTCTGACCTAATTTCTCCGTTCATTGTCAATGGAAAATATTGAGACGTTTGGGGACAAGATTTAGCAGACATTTGATTTAAAAACCACACCCGTGTGAAGTGAGGGGTGCAGAATAGCTTCCATTTCTCCAGCTTTGAGCTTAACCAAAAGTTAAGGCCAAGAATTACACTTAAATATCTTACTTAGTTTTAACCTATTTGTACACAGACTTCAAAGCCGTTTAAGCCTGCATGAGGGAAGGAGGAATCACATAGATTATTATTATTATTTAATTTTATTTAATTTTATCTTTTACTGACTTGGTATTTAGTGTTAAAGGGACATTTCACTGCTGGAAGAAACTGCAGTCTCTCAATGTTAATAATATTTGCAGTCGAGAACAGTAAAACAATTTTAATGGCCTCTATGGCCAGAAAAAGAATGAAGTCTGTGTGTTCGACTAGAGTTTCACTGGACTACAATGGCCATAATGCTTTAGTGCGCTGCCCTTCCTTGTGGAGAGGGGGAGGTTGTGTGGAGGTGTGACAACATGTAGTCCAGGAAGGAAGTGAGACCAATGTCTGACGCATCAGACATTTGAAATATCTAAAAACCCTGCAGGAAAGTGTTTGAAAAAGGGGTGAATTGACCCTGTAAATTATCGGAGGTCTGCCAATGAATTGTGATTATTTTCTCTTTTAGTTGCAAACGGGGGGCGTGTCCTGGGTTGTGTCCTGGCAGCGTTTCTTGTTGCACAGCTTCTCGTCTCCAGCCTGCTCGCCGTGCTTCCACACCAGTCCGTCGGCGAGCTCGGGCGAAGACGAAGAACCCTTCTTCTTCTTCTGCCACACGAACTTCCTCACGCCCTTGAGGCTGCCGAACCTCAGGTAGGAGATGTCTCCCTTGTCCTTGCCGCTGTCCTGGTCGGTGGTGTAGATGTGAGTGATGCCCGCGGCCCTGATCAGGGGAACGCACTCGTCACACGGGCACTTGGTGACGAACATCATGGTGGACTCCCACGCTCTGACCTCCCCGGTCCTGAAGGTGAGGGCGTTCTGCTCCGCGTGGATGCTGTATCTGTACTTGTGTCTCTGTCGTTCCTGCTGCTGCTGCTTGATGTCCAGCTGGCGGTACACTGCGTACGGCGAGCCCACCGGGTAGGCGTTGTAGCCGCAGCCCAGCAGGTACAGCGGTCCTGTGCCGCCGCCGCAGCCCGTCCCTCGTCCCTTGGCCCAGATGACGGCGCCGACGCCCGCCTTGGGGTCCTCCGTCTGGTAGGAGAGCAGCCTCGCCTGGACGATGCAGTGGCGGGCCACCTCCTGGGAGACTCCCTCCTGGTGAGGAGACGTACTGCACGACGCCACCGGCGAGGACTGGGGCGGCGGCGGCGGCGGCGGCGGCTCCGCCGCGGCAGAAGGCTGCTGCTGCTCCTCGCTGCTGTAAAAGCCGTGCTGGAGCAGCGGGACTCCGGCGGCCACCGACGCCAGCACTCCCAGGAGCTCCCTCATGTTCTGCCTCAGGCTGCTGAACCAGGGCTCCAGGCAGAAGTTCTCCAGGCCCATGTGGGTGAGGACGCCGCGGTGCTGCTGCTCCGTGCCGACCAGGAAGTCCCGGGAAAGGCCCTCCAGGTGTTTCCTCCGCTGGCCGGAGAAGAGCTCCCGGGCCTCCACTCCCGGGTCGTCCCGACTCACGCGCTTATCATCGTACATCATAATGATGTAAAATAGACACTGTATTTGCTCAGTGACATTCATTGTCAATGGAAATGTAATGTTTGTGTAGGACAAACCTGGATATAGGAGGGGCTATAGCGCCCCTCAAAAAATGATTAGGATACTTTGAATTAAAAAATCACAACCATGTGAAATGAGCGGCGCCCTTTCAATTTATGTTAGCTGACATTTGACATTGATACATAAGGTGGTCCCTTATTGGCCAAGAGCGTGATTGGTTAGCCGATTTGCTCGTTTACATGATGTAAGTTTTCCCCTTCAATGCCAATGGCGTTTAATGTTTTGATGTTTAATTGATGTCAGTCATATTTAGCAGAATTATCAGCTCTTATTATCATAATACATCATCATGCATCATCTCATACTGGCCAAGCAGAATGCCTGTTGCCTGTGATTGGTTAGCTGATTTGCTCGTTTACATATGACGCAAAATTTCCCTTCAATGTCAATGGCGTTTTAAGTTTTGATGTCATATTTAGCGGAATTCTGACCTAATTTCTCCGTTCATTGTCAATGGAAAATATTGAGACGTTTGGGGACAAGATTTAGCAGACATTTGATTTAAAAACCACACCCGTGTGAAGTGAGGGGTGCAGAATAGCTTCCATTTCTCCAGCTTTGAGCTTAACCAAAAGTTAAGGCCAAGAATTACACTTAAATATCTTACTTAGTTTTAACCTATTTGTACACAGACTTCAAAGCCGTTTAAGCCTGCATGAGGGAAGGAGGAATCACATAGATTATTATTATTATTTAATTTTATTTAATTTTATCTTTTACTGACTTGGTATTTAGTGTTAAAGGGACATTTCACTGCTGGAAGAAACTGCAGTCTCTCAATGTTAATAATATTTGCAGTCGAGAACAGTAAAACAATTTTAATGGCCTCTATGGCCAGAAAAAGAATGAAGTCTGTGTGTTCGACTAGAGTTTCACTGGACTACAATGGCCATAATGCTTTAGTGCGCTGCCCTTCCTTGTGGAGAGGGGGAGGTTGTGTGGAGGTGTGACAACATGTAGTCCAGGAAGGAAGTGAGACCAATGTCTGACGCATCAGACATTTGAAATATCTAAAAACCCTGCAGGAAAGTGTTTGAAAAAGGGGTGAATTGACCCTGTAAATTATCGGAGGTCTGCCAATGAATTGTGATTATTTTCTCTTTTAGTTGCAAACGGGGGGCGTGTCCTGGGTTGTGTCCTGGCAGCGTTTCTTGTTGCACAGCTTCTCGTCTCCAGCCTGCTCGCCGTGCTTCCACACCAGTCCGTCGGCGAGCTCGGGCGAAGACGAAGAACCCTTCTTCTTCTTCTGCCACACGAACTTCCTCACGCCCTTGAGGCTGCCGAACCTCAGGTAGGAGATGTCTCCCTTGTCCTTGCCGCTGTCCTGGTCGGTGGTGTAGATGTGAGTGATGCCCGCGGCCCTGATCAGGGGAACGCACTCGTCACACGGGCACTTGGTGACGAACATCATGGTGGACTCCCACGCTCTGACCTCCCCGGTCCTGAAGGTGAGGGCGTTCTGCTCCGCGTGGATGCTGTATCTGTACTTGTGTCTCTGTCGTTCCTGCTGCTGCTGCTTGATGTCCAGCTGGCGGTACTCTGCGTACGGCGAGCCCACCGGGTAGGCGTTGTAGCCGCAGCCCAGCAGGTACAGCGGTCCTGTGCCGCCGCCGCAGCCCGTCCCTCGTCCCTTGGCCCAGATGACGGCGCCGACGCCCGCCTTGGGGTCCTCCGTCTGGTAGGAGAGCAGCCTCGCCTGGACGATGCAGTGGCGGGCCACCTCCTGGGAGACTCCCTCCTGGTGAGGAGACGTACTGCACGACGCCACCGGCGAGGACTGGGGCGGCGGCGGCGGCGGCGGCGGCTCCGCCGCGGCAGAAGGCTGCTGCTGCTCCTCGCTGCTGTAAAAGCCGTGCTGGAGCAGCGGGACTCCGGCGGCCACCGACGCCAGCACTCCCAGGAGCTCCCTCATGTTCTGCCTCAGGCTGCTGAACCAGGGCTCCAGGCAGAAGTTCTCCAGGCCCATGTGGGTGAGGACGCCGCGGTGCTGCTGCTCCGTGCCGACCAGGAAGTCCCGGGAAAGGCCCTCCAGGTGTTTCCTCCGCTGGCCGGAGAAGAGCTCCCGGGCCTCCACTCCCGGGTCGTCCCGACTCACGCGCTCCATGAAGTCGCTCCCCCTGGAGGTGTCGTCTATGAACTGCGTGAGGCCCGGCGCCAGCGGCTCCAGCAGGAAGCAGATGTTGGGCCGGCTGATGGACTTCAGCCTCTCCGTCGCCACGGCGTCCAGCGCGGCCTCCTGCGTAACGACGCGGTCACCGCCGCCGCCGCCGGGTGCATCGTGGGACGTGCAGTGCTGAGAACGGTCCGTGGTGGAGATGACGGACCTCAGCAGGCTGACCTCGGGGTCTCCGGGCCAAAAGGTGATCTGGCTGACCCCGGCGTTGATGATCAGCTTGAGGCAGGTGGCGCAGGGCCTCCTGGAGAAGTAGAGCTGGCATTCGGACAGTCTGCCCCCGCCGTGGCTGACGATGGCCACCTGGCCCGCGTGGAGCTCCGGACCCGAGCAGTGGAGCCCCACCACTCTGCCGTCCTTCACCACCACCACGCCTGTCCGCCGGACGGCCTCGTTGCCGTCGCCTCCGTCCGCCTCTGACTCGTCCTTGGGAAAGGACTCCATCCACAGGCTCAACAGGGTGAACATGTTCACCTTGGACAGCCTGGGGATGTAGCCCTGTGGTCGGGTGTCCGTCTGTGTGTTGGCATCCTGTGCTTTGCGATCGTCCCGTCTGCGCTGACATGTCTCCTGGCCGTCGTGAAGGAGTGAATCCTGGTTCATGTGGTCGCTTCCTTCGGTGGCCATCCGGTGCTCGGGTCGTGTCTCTGGTCCGATCCCTTTCCACTGCTCTCTGGAGGCATTTGAGCCCAACAGCACCTTAATACGCAGACCCAGCTCTGGTATGACGTCACACACAACACAAACCATTGCCTAAAGCAGATACGTACTGTATACGTGCGTGCGTGCGTGCGTGCGTGCGTGCGTGCGTGCGTGCATATAGAGATAATTAATGTATGTGTATATGTAAATCTTATTTCAGTTTAGTCTATTATCATTATTATACTGAATTTATAATATAGCAACAGTTCACTTCAACCATTATTCGTGAAATCGCTGCACGTCTACCCGACCGTGACTGACAACCATCCGACCGACTTCAAACTCAGTACGCCCGACATGGAGCCGATTGGACAGGCGCTTGTCCAGAACTACCAGTCCGACCGATATCCGACACCCATATATAGTATTGTGTGTGTGTAGTATCTGTATTGGGACTGGAGTTGCGATTGTCCAGAACAGCAAATCCAACTGCTATACGCCTGTGTCATGCGCAATTGCGCATATATGGCACTGACCAAATTCAACTCACCACACACATCCACTTCAACTCACCACGCACATCCACTTCAACTCACCACGCACATCCACTTCAACTCACCACGCACATCCACTTCAACTCACCACGCACATCCACTTCAACTCACCACGCACATCCACTTCAACTCACCACGCACATCCACTTCAACTCACCACGCACATCCACTTCAACTCACCACGCACATCCACTTCAACTCACCACGCATATCCACTTCAACTCACCACACACATCCACTTCAACTCACCACACACATCCACTTCAACTCACCACACACATCCACTTCAACTCACCACACACATCCACTTCAACTCACCACGCACATCCACTTCAACTCACCACGCACATCCACTTCAACTCACCACGCACATCCACTTCAACTCACCACGCACATCCACTTCAACTCACCACGCACATCCACTTCAACTCACCACGCACATCCACTTCAACTCACCACGCACATCCACTTCAACTCACCACACACATCCACTTCAACTCACCACGCACATCCACTTCAACTCACCACGCACATCCACTTCAACTCACCACGCACATCCACTTCAACTCACCACGCACATCGACAACAACAAACTCATTATACAGGGCTGGACCCAGGTGGGACCAGTCCGGCAATTAACCACTTTGAGACAAGTTTGGTGAGGATCGGAGCAACTGTGTGCCTGTGGCACCATGGGGACCCTGATGTGTGCCAGCGGCACCCAGGGGACCCTGATGTGTCCCTGGGTCCCTGCTTATATAAATGCATTTATCATTAAACAATGTTTATCCCTTTTTAACCATGACAAACACTATTACACTTACTGCGTGAAAAGAGGAGTTAACGGGCAATAATGGGCACTGTATTTTGCCCGTAAACCTCAGGTTTAGCGGGCATAATACAGTTAATATACAGTACGGTAATATGATACCGTAGATGGTACATTTCTGGAGTTTACGGGAGTTTGTTGGAAAGTTTAACGGGAGTTTCCTGTAGTATACACATCCGTATTCCATGCTTTTTTGCGCATTACACTATTACACTATTGCACTATTACACTTTTAACACTATCACACTTAATAAAATACTACTCAAGCTTTATTGTCTAGGTTAGAACCCGCTGCAGTGCGGTGTCCGATGAGAACTGAACCGGGTTGCATAAAATGTGTGCAAGCTTAACCTGTTATATAATATACTATATCCGACTGTGCTTTGTCACGATGACTACTGGCCAATCGTATCTATCCGTATGGGCTTTACCACATGGATCTGATGTCAGCCCAGACCAAATATAGGGATTGTCATACAAGACCAGTAGACCTGAATGAGCCAATCGGATATGTCATATATCCCATAATAATAATAATAACAAGACTGCAAGATCTTTCTTTGGAAATCCCTTTGGACCAAAATGCCTTTGTGCTGTTTGCATTTTTTCTTTTGTCTAATAAAATATTCAATCAATCAATCAATCAATCAATCAATCAATCAATCAATGAATCTCTCACAGCATCCTTAAAGCTCCTCTTTGGTCTTCCTCTTCTCCTATCGCCTTCTGTTCTCACATTCTGAGGACCGAATGTCTAGAAGTATTAGTAGAGTAAGATTACTCCCAAATATCTATGGTATTTGGATACCATTTGATATTACATAATAACATTGTTTTGCAGCTGACCACCTACTGTATACTAACACATTGTTACAGTTTTTGCAGACAACAGTACACAACTTAGTGAATACTGGTTTACTTATACCTGTGAAATCAGAATAAGCAGAGCAAGTACGAGCCCTAATCAATTGGCTATTTCCAGTCATGCACTGGAACTAGCCAAACACACGACACATTGTGACTATGCAGATTGGCTATTGTTGGCGCGAAACGCCACCGTAAGACAAAGTGTGCAATGGCTTAAGAACCCTTTAACTGCTTCACATTTCCCACCTTTGGTGGGATGATTTTGACTTCAAAGGGGATAAAGAACTTCAGATGGGCTTTCGTGTCCTTCATGTTAAGGGAATACTCCTGTGCGATCTTCTCCGGGGTCCATGTTTGTGGATCCCGCTTGTGACTTGCAAGGGCCCTGAGAGCCTCCACGATGGACAGCTTGCCTTTAGGAACGTCTGTAATGTCAACGAGGCCATAAGGGTCCCCGGGTAATCTGTACTTCAGCGCTCTGCGCTCCTCTTCTCTCTGCTCCACATGCTTTAGCGACTCTGTTTCTGGATCTTTCGACTCCACGTACACAGACTTCAGGAGGGACAAAAGAGGGGCATTCTTTTTGTGGATTGCATCGGTTACCTCCGTAACTTCAGGACTGATCTGGGCCTCAGGTGGAACGTTAACCTGGTGATGTGGTGCTGCTTCTGGCCTCTGCTTGGATATTTCACGGTGTACCCGGTTTTCTAGATTAAAATTCCTAAAGATCCGTGACACCATATTTGAAATTGTACACAAAAACTGCATTAACAAGAAAGATTATATACGCCACACTAATCAGTGCCAGACTTTGTATGAAGTAGGCGACAAACGTATAATGTACTTGTTGAACATATGTTGATGCCTCCCTCAAGACAAATCACACTCAACACTGCCCTGTTCTCTACTCAAGGTGTGCTGCTATTATTCTTAGGACCAGGCTAAAGATGTCAAACTCCCAAACCTGATAACGGGTCTTATATTCTCTCCTTGAGAGATGCCACATCATCCTGCTGATGTCACTCCGTCTTCACTTGAGCTTACACAATGATCCTATAATAGTAATACTAATTGCGACCATACAGTAGGTTGCAGTTTACTATGAAACCGTCAGTCATGCATTGTGACACGCTCCATATATGGCCAATACAGAATTAATTTCATATGTCGAGCTGACTTCCGAGGCTAGAGCTAATCAAACCCTGTCCACTCAAGACATGCTCCATATATGGCCAGTACAGAATTAATTCCATATGTTGATCTGACCTCAGCGCGAGGTCGCTTCTCACCCTCAGGGCGTGCTACTACTACTACTACTAAAAATCACACCCCTGTGAAGTGAGGAGCGCTCTCATCATACATCATCATGCCACAGCATATTGATTTGCTCAGACACATATTATGACATAAATTCTCCATTCATAGTCAATGGAATATAATGTTTGTTAGGACAAAAATCAACACTATAGCTGAATATAGGATAATAATAATAATAATAACAAGGGGTTATAACTGGCTTTATATCGTGACGTAATAAAGGTAGGTTTCAGATTACATATATACTGTACATGTATGTAAGTTGTGTATATGTAATTTGTATGCATATGTCCGTAACTGCGTAGCCTATGACACAATGAAGATATGTACCAATGCCAGGGTATAATTGGCTCTCGATGGTGACGTAATAAAGATATGTTTAAGTGTTGGGTGGATTAAAGGAAATGCCTCCATGTATATATGTATATGTAATTTGTAAGTTCATTAGCAGTATACTGTGGTTACTTGGGTCGTTTGATGCGTATGTCCGTAGCTGCGTATTACGTAATGAAGATATGTACCAATGCCAGGGTATAACTGGCCCTCGATGGTGACGTAATAATGATGTTTCAGTGTCGAGTGGATGCCTTTATATGTATATAATCTGAAACCAATGCCATATCAAGCACAAATTAATCATTACGTCATACGCAGCCACGGACATACTCATCGGAGCACTGGACAAACAACATTACTTGCACGCTCTGCTTTGCGCAAGTAATGAGCGACTGACAGGTCTATCAGCGACCGACAGACGGAATTTGACAATGTTTTGACCTCGTTCCAGCTGGAGGTTACAACAGGCTTAAAGCTAGTTAATTGTCATAATTACTTTATTGACGGGCCGGTACAATCTCACTTACAACCACACTTAATTTGCAAGCGCCTTATACGGAGGTTGCGTGGAACAATCGACTGTTAAGTTTGGCATCGATTGCTAGGTCTCTCTGACCAGTTCCGTGCGTGCAGCTTACACTACATCGTAGGCTGCTTTGAGAGCGGCGGCTTATGTGCGCCTTTTAGAAACACCTGCGACGTAAGGAACAGACCGCACGCAAGAACCACAAGTAAGGTCCCTGCACAGGTTCTCTTTGGGAAAAGCCCATTGTTGATTAGATTATATTAGATGGACTTCTCTCACTCACATCCACATTAGCCTGACTGTGGCTGTCTGTGGATCAGTCAAATTAAATGTCAAATGAAAGTGTCAGTGACAGCTGCGCCTTATCAGTAAAAAAAAAAAAATCACTTGTGTGAAGTGAAGTGAAGGGCCCTCTCATACATCATCATACATCACATTCCATGCTCGGCCAATCAAATCATTTAAAATTTGGTACACACAAACACAAAGCTGGGCATAGGAGGGGCTAGCGCCCGTGCTCAGCCAATCAAATCATCTCAAATCAGGCGCACATATGGGCAAAAAGTAGAAAAAAATTAAACTATAATCCTATTATAATCCTAATATAATAAGGAAGAAATAAAAAAGTGAATCTTGTTTTGTTTTCACTATCTCTGCTAATTGGGTTGAATGTTTCTCTTAATATGTGTATAGGGGTTAATGTTGGGTTGCCTGGAAACCTGGAGGAGGTTTGATGATGCTCTGGCCTGGCAGTGAACTAAAGTCAAAGAAGCTGCTGTGTGAAGGGCCTATTACTGTGGGCTCCGCTGTGTGGCTTGACTGTTGTTGAAGGTTACTGTGTGCAGAGGCCGGCGCGGCCATGCCCATCCAGGGCTGGTGTGTGACGGAGGAGGAGGAGTTGGCAGAGGAAGGGTAGGATGAGGGGTACCCGGGGAACCCATATGAGCTGTAGAAGAGGTTAGGCAGGGGTGGAGAGAAGTAGTTCCGGGGAAGGAGACCACCACAGGGTCCAAGTCCGCCTTTAGTGGGTAGTGAAGTCAGAGGGTGCAGGCTGTGGGGTAGGCTGTCCTGCACAGAGAGGTTATTCTGGGTTAGTTTGGCCAGTTCCTCAAAGCTACGCTCATCGCGCCCCTGTTGCTGCTGCTTAGAGGAACTAAAGCCGAACGCTGCCTCCCAGTCGGTAGAGGATGATACCGGGAGGGAGCCTGATGTGAAGGGCCTCGGTGGTTCGGGAGTTGGATGCCAGGCCGAGTTGCTCTGTGGGGAGCTGGAGAAGCCAGCCAGGCCACTGGGAATGGGGTTGTGGTGCCTGTAGATGTCAGGCACCCCAGAGAACAGGAACGGGGACTTGGCAGCCAGCCCATCGAAGTGGGAGTGTGCTGCGAGACATGTAGAGGGTGGCACTGGGATGGAGCTTGAGTTGAAGTGCCTCTGTGTTTCTGGAGCCGTAGGCCAGTCCGAGTGGTTCTGTGGGGAGCTGTGGAAACTGGGAACGTGGTTAGGGTGCCCGAAGCTTTCCGAGAACAGGGATCGGGACTCGGCAGCCGCCCAGGGGGATCGAGCTGTACTGATATGCACCGGCAAGCTGGATTTGGTGTGGTCTGGAGGGGGAGATGGAGAGTCACAGCCCAGGAGCAGTTGTGAGAATTCACCATTGCCTGTACCAATGATGTCTGGTAGCTTGTCATTGGGGCTGGTGGGCTCACAGTGTCTTGATGAGAAGGGGGGGATGGGTGACGTGAGGCACAGATCAGAGTCTGGCCTGTCGTGGGTTGCGTGTTCGGAGTCTGAACTGCCATCTGATGGCGGACTCTTGCTGTGTTCTAATGACAGGCCATCATTTGCCGTTGTGCCCGCGGGTGTTAACGACCATGCGGTTTTGTTAGCGCTTTTGGAACTTTGTAAAGAGTTAGATTTGCCCTTTGGTTTGTCCCACGCTGTGGCCGGGGCCATCTGTAGAAACGTGGGGTTGATTTTGAGGAGATCCTCTAAAAGCTTCTGCTTGTATTCTTCGTGTTTACCCGCCTGTATCTCCTCTTTCGTAAAGGTAGCGTCTTCGTCTCCGAGCTCGTGTAGATATGTGCAGTCCGGTTTGGGACAAGGCATGCTCTTTAAAAAGTAACTGCAGTATTTAGTTGTTCCCAAAGAAGCCCTAAGTATTCTGCCATCTACCTTTTCATTGTTGACACACTGTATAGCTCTGAGGGCGTCTTCAGAGCGACTGTATGTTACATATGCACTGGCAATAGGCCCCTGTGTGCCGGCATATGACATGTTGTTGGTCATCACTTTCAAAGTGGTGATTCTCCCAAACTTCCCAAATAAATCTGGCCTCTTTAATACCTTTGGGTCGGCCAGCCTTCGCGACAGACCCAATACAAACACCAAGTTCTTCTGAATGACGCGCATGTTGCTCAGATGCTTGCGGTTATCTGTGATCTTCTGCTTCTTTTCGTTGTGTTTCTGTTTCTTCTCGTTCTTTATCCTCTGCAGCTCCTCCTTTGACAGAGGCTTGTACACCGCAGGGTCCTCCGTGTAGGGTTTTCCACAGTCGGGGCAGAGACCGTTCTCATCCGTGCGGATGTTGTGCCAGCAGAAGCGGCAGATCTGGTAGCCGCAGGTACAGGGGAAGAAGTTAGCGTCGTCGATTTCCAAGGGTTCCGTACACAGTGGGCACTCCGTGGGACCCTCCACGACCTTGAGGCTTTGGGTCATAATCTGGGGTTTGGTGTTTGATGAGTGCAGGGAATTTTGTCAGCTTTGGCAGAGTGATGAGGATGGCCTGCAGTCTCTTATGTCTGAAACTTTCTAAATGAACTGAATGCTCTAATGGTGGTCTAAACTCTACAATGCCTTATATAGCTTATACCGAGCTCTGGTCTGACATCACACTCACACGCAGTAATGAATGGCGAGTTCTGAACTCTCATCTATGTGAGTATTGACGGTCGGGTCAACGGTTGTGATCTTGGCATGAAAGGGACACAGAAAGACGCATGCAGAGACTTATGACGTGAGAGGACACAGATGGATGGACACGACGGGTCAGTTGTACCCCGTACTATACACGCAGCGCATTCCCATCTGTCTGTCTCGTCTGTTATATCCATATATGGAGATCTCTGTACCACGTCTGTAATTGTACCCATGATATGAAGACCCAAAATGCTAATACTGGCCTCCAAGTATTGGTAAGGGGTACTGCACTAAGTACTCATCGGGGACAACACGTACACTGACAACAGGTAGAACTGTATACAACGTACAGTATATGGTCATGGCCATACTGTAGGTCAGAGGGTGTGATGGGAACACAGTCGGATCAGCAGTTACGTTGTTATGTCATCAATATGATGTCATACACTGGACTACATATTAGGGCATGTTTCGCATTGAACTCCATATATGGGCATAAAGGGGACACAGATAGACAATGGGTACAGCAGGTATTGCATAATTGGGTGCGGCATGTATTTTTCCAACTTGCATGGTTCTCGACTTGCATCGTTCCCAAATACTAGTCAATATGAGAACTGCACTTCCGCATTTCAGGAGTGCCTGGGTATAAGGACCCAAGAGATTGCTTGTTTGGTAATATTTCGCTGATTTATGCCCAGAATAGGATTTGAGGTTAAACACTGCATGACATTCCAAGATTCATACAGTAGGTGGAAACATTTTGTGCGTAGTTCTTGCATAGATTTAATGTTTATTTATTTTTAATATAATGCACAAGTTAGTATACAATTTATTTAATTTAGGCTATTAACTAACTAAACTATGAAAATGATAATATGATACCATGCACGATCCTGGTCAAAAGAAAATGTTTCACTCACATTGCATTACTAAACTAAACTCTTACAAGTCAAAATTACTTTAAATGTGTTACTGCCTATTCTTACACACCCATTGAAATATGGGTTGGTTGGTTCATAATAAAATAAAATAAAACCCCCCTATGCATGTCAGACACTGCATGCATACCTCATCTGGAGCACCCTGGGCAGCAAAGGGCAGTTTGAAGTGGTTTCATTCCACCCGGCAGGACTAGTAAAGTAAGTAAGTATAAAGTCAGAGAGTCTTATTGTTGGTATCGGCCAGGGTGCAGGAGTTCCAAAGCGCTATAGACCTCTGGGAGATGCATTGTTGAGGTGGAGCACAACACCTACCATCAGCTCCCAGTACTTACCCGCACGACATCAAGTCGTGCTCCTCATATACATGTACGCTGAGTTGGCGGTGCCCGAGGATCAAACCCATGCACGACCTTGGGGTTGAAAGGCGAGTGCTCTACCCACTGAGCTACCCGGACACTAAGCAGCAGGAATAATAACGTCCTTAGTGCTCCAACCGAGGACGGAGTGTTCATTTCCTCCACAGATCATTTGAGGTTTTCACAGAACGTCGACCGTCACGGTTAACATGCGTTTCTTTTTGTTGAAGGTGCCAGAGGCCGTGTCTTCATTTACTATTTCCGGGAGCTCCACAAGGAGGCGCTGCACACCGTTCACTTCTATGAGTACGTCGTCCTTGGACACGCTGAGCTGGCATTCCGACAGGGAGCAAACGTCCGGCATGTGGACCGTCAGCTCCACCCAGCGACGGCCGCCTTCAGAGTCAGAGTTTACTCTGAGCCGATACTCTGGTTGAGGCTGTGCCGTTTCGCTGCTGGAGATCACCTCGATCAACTTCTTCTCGCTCTCCACTGGCCCAACGATGAGCTCATTTGCCAGGTTGGACTCGCTTTCGTCCTCGCATCTAGAAGAAATCTGCTGCAGGAGCGAAGCAGGGGTCTGGGTGGCGAGGACCGTGGGCGTGTCCCGGTGTGTGCTTCTGGACGCAGACCGCTGTGGCAGCTGCCAATCCACCCCGAGGCGACGGTGGATATCGGACAACCTTCCCTTGAAGTTGCTGCTGGTGACTGTGTGCTCTCCAGATAACTCCAGTCCGTACTGCTTCTGTGCAAAGCTCAGAATCAGCAGGTGTAACTTCTCCATTGCTCTCTCGGCCTTCGTCAACCCCAGCACCTCAGGGTTAAATGCCACGTCCAACACGGTGTACCAGTCTTTCTCTTCTCCTTCTGTGATTCTTTGCAGTTTCCCTCCACACAAAGGCATCGGTTTAGTGAGGTCCTCCTGAGGTGCATGTACACGTCTCCACGTACACACGTTGATGTACAGCATTTCCTTTGGTTCTGCTATTATTTCAGTGAAAAGGCATGAATGGGGCTCGGGTGGGGAGGTTGATTCGGCTCCTTTCTTCATGTGTTGTTCGGTGAATCTCCGGTAAGCGTTAGGGTCATTTTGAGCAAGATCATCCAGCATGGACCAAAACTGCTGTAGCATATCCTTTGAACACCCCATGGACGACATTCTAACTCATGCAGCTATGAAAGCCGTCTACCAAGATAAGACAAACTTCGATAATGAATGTCCGAGAGCATACAAGACAGCGAAGACAGGATACAAAGACCTGAATGTTCACATTTTACCTAAATGCTCACTAGGCAATGATAAAATACACATCTAAACGTATTTTTAGCCGGAACCTTACAACACCTTATATGTGCTGACTAAGCTGTGGTCTGACGTCACATAATGTTGACCTTTACACACATGAATATTTCTTCGCTCTCCAATTTAGGAAATCAAAAGTCCATAGACTTGGCTGCCACGTGACGTCATTTCCGAGAGCCAGACGTTGGAGGGGCTAGCGCCCCTCAAAAACAAGATTGGATTTCTCTGATTGACGACATCATTACGGAACTCCATATTTGGGGCGCCGCAGTTCATCCCTATGTCCTGTGGTCATTCCGTAAGTCCAACGTCATTTTGTAGTCCTACGTTACGTCCAAGTGGCACACCAGCTCCCGTCCGCATCGTATTGTAAATAGAATATCTAAACACGTGAATCTTTTCACAGTGACGTTGTTTTTCAGAAAGGAAGCCATCGAGGGTTAAAATGCATCTTAATGCTTCCAACTCGAGTAGAATTATTAATGTTTTGTCCATATTTTGAAAAGATATGATGTGGAGACAATAAAGACTATTATTATCATTATTATTGATTGTGGTAACTGATTGTGCTCAGTACAATATTTCGGGGGCATATTTAGAATGTGTGCAGGGTTGAGTATGTTGAATCTAGGTTGCATTAATGAGGATTTAGTTGACACAATGAAATAAAATGGCAATAGTATTCAGTGTGGGGCAGACGGCCTGTCACAGACAGATTTGGGAGACCAGTGTTGTTGCAAGGAAAGCGGTAAAATGAGACTTCTGTGGTTGTTTTCGTGTGTGTGTGTGTGTGTGTGTGTGTGTGTGTGTGTGTGTGTGTCAGTCATAGCGATGATTTGATTGGCTGAGGGGCTTAAAAAGTGAGCACAATCACACAAGTGTGATTTTTACATGATGTTTAAGACTCAGTTCATTCATGACTGAGTAATTATTTGGTGTGAGGCCCAGACTTAAATGTGGTGTTGTGGAGGTGGGAGGCAGGGCCGGATCTACCATATGGGCACTTTGGGCACGTGCCCAGGGGCCCTCAGAGGTGTTAATCCGGCCCTGGTGGGAGGCCTGGTTAATGCAAGAAATGTGGCACTGATCTCTCCTGCTATGGAACGATTCAGCCCAATCTGACCTGGGGTGTGGAACGATTCAGCCCAATCTGACCTGGGGTGTGGAACGATTCAGGCCAATCTGACCTGGGGTGTGGAACGATTCAGCCCAATCTGACCTGGGGTGTGGGCGTGCATAAAAGACTACTAAAGTCAAGATCAGTGGTGTAAAATAAGTACTGTACTTAAGCTCTAGCCCATCCTATTTACAGGTTTAATGTTTGTTTTTAGTTCAATGTTTGTTTTAAAAACACCATTGAGAATGAAGGGAAAATTTGAGAAGGGAATATTTACATCATATTGTCTCTTTATTGTTAATGGCATGCATTTAATGTTTGTGTTTGTACCGTTTGTTTTACATCACCATTACATCACCTAATCAACATGAGTTGGACTTTAACAGTTTGACTGTTTTTTACGATTAACCCGCATTTTAATCAACCCCCCTTCACTGCCGAGATTGTTGTATTACCTTTAGAGCATACGCTGAATTATTTGGGCTTTTAATCCGCGAAAATCCATCAAAAAAAGCTCCCGTGGTTTGTTATGATCTGTGTGTAGCATCCACCATCTCGGTGCACCCGGAAGACGCACACAAGATTGGTTTCAATGAGGCGTTGCACCCAATGCATTTCCATTGGCCTCAATTTCCCAGAAGCCCTAGCAGCCCACAGCATGTGACGATTTCCGGTTTCGTCATCACAGCGAAGGCATCCAGTCTCATACTCCGCGACGAAGACGGATTTTCTTTTGATTCATTACATTACGGCGGATTAAACACATAAAACAAAAGGCGGGTATGTCCGATACGGCAGCGACATTAACCTGGAGTAATCCATTCCCGGCACGGAAACTGTTATATTAGCACCCCTCACTTCACACAGGTGTGATTTTTTTCTTCTTTTTTTTTCTATTTTTTTACTTGTAGTGACTCATACGTTCTTGTTTGATGGATTGAATATATACTTTATTTACAGTTTGCAAATAGTACAGAGGTACGATTTTACAAATCCCATGAGGGCTTGTTTCCTATGTATTGGATTCATCGATTCATGTCTAGTTGTTATTAATTTGTATTATTGAGGTTGGAGACTAGAGGCTAACCAACTAGGTTACCGAGTCTTAAATGAATGTTATGATGATGATGATGATAATAATGGCCCAAATTGAGATAAATGTGGTTTATTTTCACTCTCTTGGGTGTGTCTTTTGGTTTTTAATTGACGTTAAAAGAATAGATACATAACACTTAAGGTAAAGTAAAAAAAAAAAAAAAAAATCACACCTGTGTGAAGTGAGGGGCGCTCTTATCATCGTACATCATCATGATGTAAAATAGACACTGTGTATTTGCTCAGAGCACTATGACATTTTCCATTCATTGTCAATGGGAATTTAACATTTGTGTAGGACACAGTTTGTGAACATATAAAAGCTGGATATGGGAGGCCTCAAAAAAGAGGGGAAAAAATCACACTCGCGTGAAGTGAGGGGCGCTCTTATCGTCATACATCACATTTCCGTGCTCAGCCAATCAAATCATCACAAATGTCATTCTATGGCGGTCAATAACTTCGTCTTCACTTTTCTGCCCTTACTTTTATCTTCAATATATGTACTTTGCCCAGCCAATCAAATCATCGCTATGGGGTGACCAACCAATAATCAGCCAATGTCACAAACCCTCAAAGCTGGGCATAGAGGTCATGTGGGAGTCGATCATCGCACTCGCTCTCCCTCGTGTAATCTGATACTGTAGATGTGGCTCATCTTGGTTGTTCATGGGCTGATATGAGCACAGATTATGCTGATTATGGCTCCAGTCATCTGTGAAACAGATTTAAATGAATGTCACTCGTACCAGCAGACTTCATGAGCAGGGTTCGTTCCGCCGACGAGAAGACCACCTCTGCTGTTTTGGGTTCTGTTCGTCACATTATGTTAGGTGCGGGTCGGGCTTGGTGGGGTTGTGGGTTGAGTGGGTCCAGTTCCCAGCAGACTGACGAGCTTTATTTCAGTCAACATTCATGCGCACTGTAGGCCACACCCGACAGATGAACTTGACCTTTGGCCTGTGTCCAAGGTAGGTTGACCTGATCTGGAGGCTGAGAAGCATGTGGAGGTACGACCCGAGGGTGGTGAAGACGTGCCACCAGGCATGGAGCTGTGTCACCGCTCCGACGCCAGGCGGTAGTGCATGTCTGCTGGCCCTCAACGAGTCACAGAAGACGTTGTCAACGTTCCACAGTAGGAATCCAAATATGAAGCAACCCAAGGAGGTGTAACACATAGACTTAAACCACGGGTACACCCATGTCACTATGTAGATGGATCGCAGCACCAGGCACACTATGAGAACTCCGATCATGACCTGATGAAAGAGAGGCTCTTTCCATTGTAAATAGACCACGGTGACACAAACACTGAAGAACAACGACAACGCAATAGGAAATAAATTGACCGTGTTCTCCTTCCTGAAAGTCTCGAATATACAATAGACGATGACGCACATGTAGTAGATCATCGGCAACTCGTCCAGCAACTGCATCTCGTAGAGCAGGGTCATGTGGAAACACCAGGAGCCGACGCCGACGGCCGCGAGTCCCAGGAAGGAAGTGACGTAGCGGAACTCCAGGCCATCTTTGTGTGCCCGGATGGCGCCGTAGAGCGGAAGCAGGATCATGATCAGGTTGCTGAGGGTGTTCCAGAACTCCGCGATGTAGACGGAGACTACGTAGTTCTCTTCACACCAGTCCAGTGTTGACGTGGGTTTCCCCCAGTATCCCTGCCGGTCTAAAGTCGGAGGCATGATGGCAGAGGGGAGGATTGGTCCTTGCTCTCTGTGGAGTGTCTCTGCCCCTGTCCCTATGTCCACAACTCTGTCTGTTCCAGTCAATCAAAGTCTACGTACGGTATACAAACAACTCCAGTTGACAACACTATATACAGGCTGACCGAGCTGACATCACTGACATGTACACAGCACAAACCGTTGCCTAACAATGGCGTTTTGCAGCAGGCATGTCCTGAATGAGACATTGTATGCCCATGGTTTGAATAGAGTTTCATGTATATACCCATGGCCAGGCTCATGTGTGCTTTGGTTACGGGCGGGAACCCCTTTTGGTGTTAGCATTATGTTATGCTTTAGCTATTATATCATATATATATTGAAAAATCGAAGAACGACTGACATAGAAACATAGGTTTTTCAGAAAACTGTCAGGATGTAGAAGACATTTTTAGAATCTGATCTCAGGTCAGAATGGTTAAAGCTGTGTACCTAAAAGTAAAGACCAGGGAAACTTCACACTTGGTAAAGGCCGTGCTGCCATTTTCTTTGAATTCCCCTTTTGACTTTGTGTAAACTCAACTTTGGTTTGTAATAAATGTAAACATTGTTTTGGTTTGTTGTACTTTTCCATGTGTTACTCCCCTGTTTTCCCTCAGCTTAGACTACAACAGGGGTTAACACAGCTGTTGTATCAGTTTCACACTACAACAAACAACAAACACTACAAATGGGTCCCATCAATAGGGCCCAGCTTCCCTTGTACCTTTTATTATGAATAGGCCTTAATTAAGTCTTAAGTCACATTGCTCTTGTGACTGTCACTTAGGCCAAGTCAAAATAAAAACAACATGATTTGCTAAACAATGTGCCTAACAATCAGAAATTGGCAAGTCATTTATTCTTCTTATAGCCTATGTCACATAACTGACAGACTTTTGTCAATATATTTATTTGGATATAAACCTTTTTGGGCGAAATTATTAAGAAATATTTTTTTTCTGTTTTCTGAAAAACCTAATAAAATGACCGTTATTTTAAAAAGGTGACGATGTGTAGGCTTATCACAGAATTATATTCATAATTAATCATATCTGAGCCATTGCATGTTTGTTGTTGGCACTTATTTTGGTTAGCTTGCACTATAGTTTTCTGACACTTGATGGCGGCATTGCACCACGGCTCTGCATTGCACCGGTTGTAGGGACACAGGTGTAGTGATTAGATGGACTCACCGCAGGTAGAGAGAGGAAGCAAACAGACAAGAGAAAAGACACGCTATGAAAACTTCTGGGGTCGTTCGTTATAACGTCTACTTTGGCTTTTGAGTTTTTAAGTAGCTTGTTTTCAATAATTAGAATAGATATAGGCTATATTATACGACTATTCGGTATAGTGTATGACTGACTGTATCCCAACCTGTTTGACGAGCTGGCTGGCCAGGTGCGGATCGATGGAGGACCAAGCTGACTAGTGGAGAGGACTGCTGGAGCTTTCTCGTCTGGATGAGAGAGTTTTAACCCTGGCCATCACTTTACAACTGACGAAGTCAAGATGCCTCTCATGTCATGGTAGGGAACCGTTTATAATTCTTTGCTGCTGCTGGCTGCTGCTGCTTGTATGGCATGTTATTGTTTAGATAGGCTGCTGTACTCAATGATTGGGTGGCATAGCCGCATAGGCTACAATGAAACATGCTCACTGACTGGTTCTGGAGTTAAAGAGTGCACTATGACTGTTGTGCTGCTATATGTATGGCCTCTGTTGAAGCAAGGTAGTAAGTGTGACAGGGTACAGTAGGCTGTACTGTATGTAGCCTCTTTGTTGTAACTTTATAATTAGCCCATGCACGACGTGTGAGTTTGTTTATGTCCTTTTAAAGTTCTAGCTGTATAGTAGCCATGGTTCATGACGCTCGTACTTCATGACATCATCATGACAGTCATGTTTCAGGGCTATAGCTGTAGAGGTTGTGGTGTGGTGTGGGCTCCTACATATAGCAGCCTTGGTGTGTGTGTGTGTGTGTCTGTGTGTGTGTGTGTGTGTGTGTGTGTGTGTGTGTGTGTGTGTGTGTGCGTGCGTGCGTGTGTGTGTGCGTGTTGTATTGGCTGCTGTAACAGGGTGACTATTGGTTCATGAGGCATGATGTTGGCACCACCTCTGTGTGTAGGCCTATTTCTCATTATTATTCCTATTATTTTCCATCTTTCTTTAATAATCTACTCGGCAAAAGAAACTAATGTTCACTTCAGTGACGTGACTATTTCAATCTTCTTGACATGGTATTAATTAAGACACCTCTGATGACCAGCAGCTATAATTGTCCTGCATGCATTTGTTTACTCAGGCTTTTGGCAATTAGTTTGTTTTGTTTTCTGTTTTTCTGTTTTGTAAAGCGTCCTTGGGGTTTCGAAAGGTACTATGTAAATTCAAGTTATTATGCTGTCACAATGGCATATTGCACTCATTGCACATTAGTATACATGAAACAACATTTTCAACAACTTATTGGCAGAAGCTTTGGCCCCTATGGTATTCCTTTGCGCAGCTATTTTTTTGTATTCATTGTGACTGCATAGGCTGTGTGTTGGAAATATACAATATAACACTATGTTAACATATTGAAATCATTCAACATTTAAAACATTTATACAAATTTGATGGCATGCAGGAATATGGCTACTGGAGATCTGTCTGCATTGTCTCCAGAGCACAGATAATCCACAGGGAGGACAGCATTAGCCATATCTTTTCATACTGTTTCCATTAGGACTGAAAATTATTATATACATTATTGGCTTAGAATGTATGTTAATGCCAGGTGTGGCCAATAATGGAGCTGGCCACATGAGGGCAGTAGCGTTCCTATAGTCTTAGACGATGATGATACTGAAACAGCAGTGAGGAACAGAAATCTAAAGGCAAAGCTAGGTCAATCACTTTCCTTTTAACTGAACGCAGTTAGTGCAGTCCTCTCCAAAGTAATGCTTTTTATATAATAATACATTTATTTATGAAGCTCTTTTCAAAACGAAGGACTTAAAACCAAATGATAAAATAAACATCAACAACTGGCATCAATAAGACAAGTAAAACACATATGAGTATGGTT
The DNA here is from genome assembly GCF_964188405.1 of Protomyctophum parallelum. Classification (NCBI taxonomy): domain Eukaryota; kingdom Metazoa; phylum Chordata; class Actinopteri; order Myctophiformes; family Myctophidae; genus Protomyctophum; species Protomyctophum parallelum. The sequence goes on from NC_139700.1 coordinate 54,824,086, forward strand.
GGCGGCAGTGCACATTAATAAAATAAAAGAACATTGTTGAACAAGAACAAGTTGTAGCCTATAGATCCTAGCAGCCCGCGGTGCAAAAAGTCTGTTCACCCCGAGGTGACGAGACTCATCAACCTACCTGAGAATCTAGCTCTGGTCTATATAACTTTAATGCCGTCGCATATATAGCTATGTTACCGTCTACTTCCGGGGCTCGCATAAATGCAGACCAGCCTCTCCTCTGTAGCGAAAATAAAAATGACTTTTTTTTCCTACTCGCCAATACAAAGACGGGTTGTGAAAAGTAGAAAGCCTATACTCTCCTTAGTGGACACACTTTGAGCCCCCCCCACCACACGTATAAATGCACTTTTTGCCCAGAAAGGGATTGTTTTGGCAATATCGGTAGAGGGTGCAGTGAAATAACTAAAATTATTTGTTTTTTCGGTGAAAGCAAAAATGTCTCCTGAACTTGAACGCAGCATTTTGCGTTGAACAATTTTTTTAATTTTTGAGTGGTGCAACCACTCCAAGGAACAGCAATGTCCGTGTTCACCTATGTGGCCCTGAGCACCAGTATGACTATGAGTACCAGTAGGGGCGCTGTTGTGCCAGAAACAGAGAGAGAGATAGTATTAGAGAGAGAGAGAGAGAGATGGGAGTTGCACCACTCAGTTCACACGGGTGTGATTTTTTTTTGGTGTCGACCGCACCTCCACTAGCTAAAGAGTGCTGGGTTGCGCCTTGAAAATAGCTGATCTACAAGCTCTGTGGGCTTGTAGATCTGCTATTTGCGCTATTTTTGTCCAAAAGTGCCTCTTCTCTTTTTCAGCCCCTGCCTCTCTAACACTCTCTGCACGTCCCTGGTGAGACACGGTCACATATGAGGGTCTTGAGCGCACCATGCCACCATTTAGATAGCATCTGATACAGACTTATAGCATGTTATGTAGACAGCACTATAATTGCATTGTATGTAGTCATAGCACGCCATAGTACATAATAAGCATAGTAGTATATATATATATAGTTTATATGTATAGTCTCATAACATAGATATTCCACTGTTACTTTCTTAGCTTACGCATGTTTTATGATAAATGCTTTTTTGTGATGTATTCCCATGCTTTTTGTTCTTGCTTAATGTAAATCGCTCTGGATTTAATATAAGAGCGTCTGCTAAATGCCTAAATTGTATGCCTATACTGCTGGGTCCTGACTCCTGAGTAGGGGGCGGATTGTTGTTGTTTTGGGGGGTTCAGTTGAATTAGGGTCAGGTCAAGGTCATTGAAGAAGGTGGAGACCATTTCTCGAGTAACCACAATACTCAATGAAGGTCCTTCTCACTTCTATACCTTGAGCTGTGGAGCTGCTCAGTGACGTCTTACTCCATGTAATATATTGTACTATTCACAGTATAATAAATCTGTTGTAATTGAAACTACTATAGACCGATTCCGTACCGGTTTCATGGTCGCAGCCTACGTATTTCCTGTAGGCGGACTCGACATAGCTGCGGGAGCAAAACCCTCACCAGGCGCACCTCTTCCACTACAGTGAACGGCAGAGTGACTGATGTTAGTTTGCCTCAAACTTTACTCCTTTACCTGATTTTTTACTAACACTAACATTACAAAGATGCCCAGAACATCGAGATGAACCTTTGTAGTTTATGGCTGCTCCAACAGTAGTGGCAACATAAAAATAAAATAAAAACGGAATGTCTAATATCCACCGCGATGGCGGAGACCAGAGCCATTGAGTAATGGTTGAGACAAAGCAGTGAAAGATACATAACGCCAGTCTTACCCAATACCAAATATTTATGTTTTATTAACACAAGGCTGCTGTACTTTATACCTCATACTTTAAATGCTTAGTATGAGGTATAAAATACAGCAGCCTTGTGTTCATAAAACAGAAAGATTGGGTATTGGGTAAGACTGAAATTATGTATCTTGCAGGATTCTTCACTGCTTTGTCTCAACCATTACTCAATGGCTCTGGTCTCAGCCATCGCGGTGGATATTAGACATTCCGTTTTATTTTATTTGTTATGTTGCCACTACTGTTGGAGCAGCCATAAACTACACAGGTTCATCTCGATGTTCTGGGCATCTTTGTAATGTTAGTGTTAGTAAAAAAGCAGGTAAAGGAGTAAAGTTTGAGGCAAACTAACATCAGTCACTCTGCCGTTCACTGTAGTGGAAGAGATGCGCCTGGTGAGGGTTTTACCCCCGCAGCTACGTCGAGTCCGCCTACAGGAAATACGTAGGCTGCGACCATGAAACCGGTACGGAATCGGTCTATAGAGGGGAAGCGCATGCATAAAGTGATCGGTAAATCGAGGGTCAAAGTGAGTTTAACATTGTTTAATGTTGTTTAATGCAATTAGACTGTCAAGGCCAGAAAGTAATTTTTAGCCACTCAGTAGGCATTCCGTAACTTCCTGGTTTGATGATGATGTCACATGCATACCCTCTATTCTCTCAAGTTTTCCTTGTGACACATACCGTATCTTGGGGGGGGGGGGGGGGGGATTTAAAAATTACGTTATTTACTTACCGTAATATTACATTAAATCTGCTATAAGCAATAATGTAAAAATTTGAATGACCTTTTATTTTTATTTTTTTTGTGATTTACAAATTTGTTACAAAAATTATTGCTTTTAGCAGCTTTAAATGTATAGGGTTCTATAAAGAAAAAACTTGTAGAACGACTGTGGCTCAGGAGGTAGAGCAGGTCGTCCAGTGATCCGTGGGTCAGCAGTTCGAATCCCGGCTCCTCCTGTCCAAGTGTTGAAGTGTCTGAACCTGCTGAACCCCAAATTCCTCCTGATGTGCTGGTTCTTGGTGCCTTGCATGGTTTCCGCCGCAATCGATGTATGAATGTGTGTGTGTGTGTGTGTGTGTGTGAATTGGTGAATGTAATGCACTACAGTATCTGTAAAGCGCCTTGGATAAAGGCACTATATACAGTTGCACCATTTACTGTAACATTTACCATTTTGTCTTTATGAAGGCCTAATTCAGGGGCGCCTTGGATGAAAAAAGGTATTTTTCAAGGGGTGACCTGAGACCAAAAAAAGTTTGAGAACCATGCACCCCCCCCCTCCCCCACAAGGACTGAAATCTCCTACACACTTTAAGTGATGACTGGAAGCAAATTTGACATGACTATAAGGGCCCCGGCCGGCGTCCTAAATGAAAACAACATGTCTTTGGTATTTTGTGTGTGTGTGTGTGTTGCTGTGTGTGTGTGTGTGTGTGTGTGTGTGACCTGTTGATCAGTATGTAAGCACCAGTAGCCACCGACCCCCCCCCCCCACCCCCCATAGCCATTTTGAAATGTCTGTGTTGATTCAGGTCAGGATCTGGCTGAGACGGAGAGCTTCACAGCTGCTAAGTGTTATTCAGCTGGTCAGCCCAGCTCTTCAACCTGTGAGCCTTTTTTACTGTCTGTCTGTCTGTCTGTCTGTCTGTCTGTCTGTCTGTCTGTCTGTCTGTCTGTCTGTCTGTCTGTCTGTCTGTCTGTCTGTCTGTCTGTCTGTCTGTCTGTCTGTCTGTCTGTCTGTCTGTCTGTCCCTCAGTAGGCAGGTTTCGGGGTCACAGCACATGATTGAGGTTCATGACAACATCATGGACCCTGACGTGTTACCCTCCCTCTGTCCGCGGTGGTTATGATCATCTCCAGTTTGACATGTTGTTTTAGGGTTTCAGTATGATGACAGAGAGCGCTGCATCTGCTCCATGACGTGTTTTAGGGTTTCAGTATGATGACAGAGAGCGCTGCGTCTGCTCCATGACGTGATGATGTGGCTCACCTCACATTGGATCTGTTGAGAATCCAAATCCAGTGCTGTGGCACTGACTGACAGCAGGTGCGACAAGCCTGCGGTGTCATTTGGTTTAACCGTGGTCCGTTTAGAGTATAGACAAGATCACTTGGAAAAAGAGAAAGGCGAGCACTCGTCAGTTGAATAGTTGACGGTTCACGGCTCTGTCAGAAATGGTATCTGTGTAAAGATCACCAGCACTCACTTGGTCCTTTTTTTTAGGATCTATTGTCTCTCGTTGATTTTACTCAACCCTAGCGGCTCTATTTTCGTGCATGTTGTAATAACCCGATCTACAAGCTCTTGTGGAATGCCCTACCAACAAGTCGTAAAGGAACGCGAATCCCTAGACTCCTTCAAAACCGCTCTAAAAGAGAACCTATGGTTTGCAGCCACTCCCCAAATTATTTGTGATTAATTTGACTTTTTATATGATGTTTTTGCATAGATGCTTTCATGAATTGAGTATGACTGGGGAAAGAACAAGCCAATAGGTCATTTCTTGGGTTTAAATCCTCTTAGCAGACCTTGTATTGAACTCTAGCCTACTTTCCTGTGCTCTTTTTTTTTCTGCAAACAGTTAATAAAACAGTCAATCTGTTGCTAGTTTATAGGTTTAGACGCCCTGGCGGTACTGGACTATACATGCGAGAAAAACTATTTCCGGCCAGCCCGGCTGCGACATCTGACAACAGACCTACGATGGATGTTGGCAAGAACTGACGTCAACATCTTGTCACATATAGGGGTCGTAATAATCTCCCATCTGCCCATGGGTTCCCATCATTATTGCGTATATACGTAGGGTGACCAATAGGAGACCGGAAATGTCTACCATTTCCTGCTAGTGGCAAGGCGTGGGATTGGCTGTCGATCTATTATATCATTGCCGTCTCGCAGAAACCTTGTATATCCACTTTTTCTTCAGACTCGCAACCCGACACTGGTGTTGTGAACTGGTATAACTGCTCTTTTCACTGTCTGGAACCTTTGAAAGTGAAAGGTTTTGCAATCAGAGCTTACTTTAATGATGTTTAGGACACAAGAAACACTTTCCTGGGGTTTTTATATTTGTAATATGTTAAAAAAAAATATATATATATATATATATTTTTTTTTAGTCATGACACCATGTTCATGTTCAATGTCATGAAAACATGGTCTCACTTCCTTCCTGGACTACAAAGTCACACCTCCATGCAGCCTCCATGCAGAGGGAGAGTGCACAAAAGCATTATGGGCATTGTAGGAATTCAGCCAAACTCTAGTCAAACACACAGACATTATCACCATTCATTATTTGTCTATGCAGGCCATAGGGTGCAAATTCCAAATTGTGCTACTACAAAAACATTTAGTGACTGCAGTTTCTTCCAGCGGTGAAATGTCCATTTAAGTGTGTCGGTATAGGTGTTATAAATCATAAATCAACCAATATAAAGTATGTTTTTTTTAAAAGATATTTTTGGGGCTTTTTTCTGTCTTTATTGATAGTAGAAATGGGGAGAGAGATGAGGGGGGGGGACGACACACGGCACACGGCAAAGTCCGTCGAGATCGGGGGTCGAACCCGCGCCTGGGGTATTTTTCTTTTTTTCATTTCCTGAAAGGAACTGTTTTGGACATACAAGGTTTCCATTGGGCCAGCGACGATATCAGGGACCGTGGCTTTATAATTCCCACTCTGCGTTTCCCAGGGAATATGAGAGGGAGCTTCACCTGGTTTGCCCCTCCCGTCTCCCCACCTGCAGCATAACCCATTCTGACCTGAGATCAGATTCATACGAGGTTTCCACTGGACACACACACACTGGTCTGATTAACCCATTCTGACCTGAGATCAGATTCTAGAAATGTCAATCGCTCTTCGATTTTTCAAAAATAGCAGACCTACAAGCTCTTATCGCGCCACTCGGTGGCGCGATATGAGCTTGTAGATCTGCTATTTTTCAATAGCTAAAGCATAACATGATGCTGACACCAAAATGGGTGCCCGGTCAGAATGGCATAACAGTCATATCCTGTATCTCTATACTTTTCCAGAATGTCTTTTGCGTAACTCTTATCTAATCCCTGATATTATTCTTGGTATAGCCCACGCACATGCAGTGCCGTCCACCGAAAATATCTGATCTACAAGCTCACATGTGTAAGCACCACCGCTATACGATCCCCCCCCCCCGTCCCCCGTCCCGGCACGGCATAAAACACGGAGCATAAATGAAGCCGTAAGGCTTCCAGCAAACTTGCTACCCCAGTTCCAGTTCCCGAACCTTCCTTGTCTGAACTCCAGCCCTCCGATTCAATCCTGTCCCCGGACTCTGACTCCGTGCCCGATATGAGAGTTCTGGGAAACATCTTAAGTCTTTTTTTCACATGTGTAAGAGAGAAATTTGTCTAAATGCTCTTAAAAAATAAAGTCTTGACACTTTATTTTTGTTGTCATTCACTGAAGGGGAGATTCATTTTGTGGTATTTCCCCCCCCCCCCCCCCCCTCCTCTTTGTTCTACGGTGATCTTTTATCTGCCAGTCCCATCTCCTCTCTCCTCATAAAAATTCCTGCCAGGAAAAGAGGAGAGCTATAGCGGGTTTGATGGGGTGGGGTTTGTTTTAGCCCCCCCCCCCCCCTCCCCCCCCCGGTTCGTAGAGGAAACTTTCATTGCTCTCTGATTTATGAGCGGTTTGACTCCTGGAGGAGTTAGAAAGTGCTTTCTCTGAGTCTCTCTCTCTCTCTCTCTCTCTCTGTCTCTCTCTCTGTCTCTCTGTGTGTGTGTGATATATCCCCTCAATATATATAATGTAAGTCTCTCCCTGTGTTGTGTTTATCCAGCATGAAGAAGAAGGTGTTAGGTCCGTCTGAGACCACAGAGAGAGGACCCTTAACGGTGGTCTTTGAGGCGCCCGTGGTGCATGCGACCACAGAGAGGACCCTTACGGTGGTCTTTGAGGCGCCCGGGTGCATGCGAGTGAATGGGCGATAACGAAAGTCGCCGGTGGGTCAATGTTTTCACATCTATTCATATCCTATATATCCCTATACTGTAAGTTAATGGCTTATTCAATGCATGTTGTTGCCTTTTAACCCTCGGTGAAACATCACGTTGCTTTATCTATCAAATTCGGCATGTGATATTTCGCCTCTGTCGGTGGGTGGGAAACCTCATATGTCAAAAACTGTTGCTTTTCAGCATTCAAATTGACAAAAATATCAAAAGTAGCAGATCTACAAGTATCTACAAGCTTGAAACGTGTTTGATTTGCGCCCCGTTCTGGGCTTGAGGATCTGCTACTCATGATGCAGATTTTGTGTGACGCTGTAGGCCTAGTATGATCAGTTAGTTAGTTAACCCACTCTGACCTGAGATCAGATTCATACGAGGTTTCCACTGGACACACACTGGTCTGATTAACCCATTCTGACCTGAGATCAGATTCATACGAGGTTTCCACTGGACACACACTGGTCTGATTAAACCCATTCTGACCTGAGATCAGATTCATACGAGGTTTCCACTGGACACACACTGGTCTGATTAACCCATTCTGACCTGAGATCAGATTCATACGAGGTTTCCACTGGACACACACTGGTCTGATTAAACCCATTCTGACCTGAGATCAGATTCATACGAGGTTTCCACTGGACACACACTGGTCTGATTAAACCCATTCTGACCTGAGATCAGATTCTAAAAATGTCAGTCGTTCTTCGATTTTTCAAAAAATAGCAGACCTACAAGCTCGTAGCGCGCCACTCGGTGGCGCGCTATGAGCTTGTAGATCTGCTATTTTTCAATAGCTAAAGCACGACATGATGCTGACACCAAAATGGGCTAGTTACTAACTGATCAAGTATAGGTCATTAATTTATGAAAAAACACACAAGAGATCCGACAGCAACGAAATGCATTCTGTGTGGATGTTCTCGTGACGGCAACGACACAGGGAACAAATTAACCAGTGGGGGGGGAAAAATAAAGGAAAAACTTTTCCCGGTGAGTAAATAATAATTCTACTCTTCTGGCCTCACACGGCCCCAGAAATAGCCGCTCTCTGCAAAGCTCACGCCGCGCCGCGCCGAGAAAGTGACTTGTAGATCGTCTATTTCTATCTTGTGATGAGCGACACCAGCACACTGCAGCAAACAACAAAGTATAAATCAGTCATTAGGAGGGAGGGGGGAAACCGTAGCGGGGAGGAGAGAGAGAGGGGAAAAGAAAAACAAAAGGATTCCACATCCGCTCCAGTTGAGACGACCACAGCAGCTCGTGGTGATAGGCTGTGAGAATGGATGAATTGTCCCTTCAATGAAAACACTTTCCTTTTTTTTTGTTGGTAGACTGTATATGTGGGACTTTCGCTGAAAACCAGAGAGCGCTGCGGCCGTTCTGCATAATAGCTGGAGGGAGAAGTGTGGCTTTATGGTTCCCCGCCACTGTGTCCTGGAATGACAGAGATCTGTCCCGTACACCGCTAGCCTACTGACTGCATGGCTGCGTCTCACACAGCCAGAGATCTGTCCTGTACACCGCTAGCCTACTGACTGCATGGCTGCGTCTCACACAGCCAGAGATCTGTCCTGTACACCGCTAGCCTACTGACTGCATGGCTGCGTCTCACACAGACAGAGATCTGTCCCATACACCGCTAGCCTACTGACTGCATGGCTGCGTCTCACACAGACAGAGATCTGTCCCATACACCGCTAGCCTACTGACTGCATGGCTGCCTCTCTCACACAGACAGAGATCTGTCCCATACACCGCTAGCCTACTGACTGCATGGCTGCCTCTCTCACACAGACAGAGATCTGTCCCGTACACCGCTAGCCTACTGACTGCATGGCTGCCTCTCTCACACAGACAGAGATCTGTCCCGGACACCGCTAGCCTACTGACTGCATGGCTGCCTCTCTCACACAGACAGAGATCTGTCCCATACACCGCTAGCCTACTGACTGCATGGCTGCGTCTCACACAGACAGAGATCTGTCCTGTACAACGCTAGCCTACTGACTGCATGGCTGCGTCTCACACAGACAGAGATCTGTCCCGGACACCGCTAGCCTACTGACTGCATGGCTGCGTCTCACACAGACAGAGATCTGTCCTGTACAACGCTAGCCTACTGACTGCATGGCTGCGTCTCACACAGACAGAGATCTGTCCTGTACACCGCTAGCCTACTGACTGCATGGCTGCGTCTCACACAGCCAGATATCTGTCCTGTACACCGCTAGCCTACTGACTGCATGGCTGCCTCTCTCACACAGACAGAGATCTGTCCCGTACACCGCTAGCCTACTGACTGCATGGCTGCGTCTCACACAGACAGAGATCTGTCCTGTACACCGCTAGCCTACTGACTGCATGGCTGCCTCTCTCACACAGACAGAGATCTGTCCCGTACACCGCTAGCCTACTGACTGCATGGCTGCGTCTCACACAGACAGAGATCTGTCCTGTACACCGCTAGCCTACTGACTGCATGGCTGCGTCTCACACAGACAGAGATCTGTCCCGTACACCGCTAGCCTACTGACTGCATGGCTGCGTCTCACACAGACAGAGATCTGTCCCGGACACCGCTAGCCTACTGACTGCATGGCTGCCTCTCTCACACAGACAGAGATCTGTCCCCTACACCGCTAGCCTACTGACTGCATGGCTGCGTCTCACACAGACAGAGATCTGTCCCGGACACCGCTAGCCTACTGACTGCATGGCTGCCTCTCTCACACAGCCAGATATCTGTCCCGTACACCGCTAGCCTACTGACTGCATGGCTGCCTCTCTCACACAGACAGAGATCTGTCCCGGACACCGCTAGCCTACTGACTGCATGGCTGCCTCTCACACACAGACAGAGATCTGTCCCGTACACCGCTAGCCTACTGACTGCATGGCTGCCTCTCACACACAGACAGAGATCTGTCCCGTACACCGCTAGCCTACTGACTGCATGGCTGCCTCTCTCACACAGACAGAGATCTGTCCCGTACACCGCTAGCCTACTGACTGCCTCTCAGACAGCCATGAGGCCTAATCGGACAGGGTTAGAATGACAGAGATCTGTCCCATACACCGCTAGCCTACTGACTGCATGTCTGCCTCTCTCACACAGACAGATATCTGTCCCGTACACCGCTAGCCTACTGACTGCATGGCTGCGTCTCACACAGCCAGAGATCTGTCCTGTACACCGCTAGCCTACTGACTGCATGGCTGCCTCTCTCACACAGACAGAGATCTGTCCTGTACACCGCTAGCCTACTGACTGCATGGCTGCCTCTCTCACACAGACAGAGATCTGTCCCATACACCGCTAGCCTACTGACTGCATGGCTGCGTCTCACACAGCCAGAGATCTGTCCTGTACACCGCTAGCCTACTGACTGCATGGCTGCCTCTCTCACACAGCCAGAGATCTGTCCCGTACACCGCTAGCCTACTGACTGCATGGTTGCCTCTCAGACAGCCATGAGGCACTCGGACAGGGTTGGTTGCCAGTAGTGTTGATTTTGTCGACTAAAACTAAGACGAACAATGTTCGTCGACTACCTTTTTTCACTGACGAAAACTACGATGCTACGATGACTGAAACTAAGACTAAATATATTGACAATTTCGTCAATATATAAAAACTAGATTAAAATGTTAGGAAGGACACAGATCAGTCATTTTACACTTGGTTGCAAATAGCTAATCAGCTATTTTCAAGTGTAAAAACAGTCTTTACGACTTCTAAATCAACTGTAGATTTAGTCGACTAAAATCCTATAATATTTAGTCGACTAAAACTAGACTAACACTAAGACAGGTGACTAAAATGTGACTAAAACTAAATGAATCAATAGATAGATAGCTCTTTATTGTCATTGCTTGCATGAAACAACAACATTCAGTTTAGAGCTTCACCACTGGCATACAAATAAATAACCATACTGTACAATAACCCAAAGTGCAATAGTGCTGGTGCAATGTAATATTGCAAAGTCCAAAGTTCAGTGTAAGGGCCGATTCATACTCCTATTTTACCGCTGTTTCGGCGCCGTAGTGCCGAAATGATTTCGGCTCGTCAGAGATTTTCAGTAGCACCGAAGAGCCGACTTTAGGACGGTACCCGCCCCCCCCCCCCCCGCCCCCCCCCCCCCCCCCCCCCCCCCGAACCTCAAATGACGTCTCATTGTAGGCTCTAGTCTACAGAGCCGAACCCACTTTTATTCGGCTCTAAAATAGGAGTATGAATCGGCCCCAAGACCAAGTCTATTTTCAGTACCCTTTTAATACTATAGAGTGAGTATGGAGGGGGCTCGGGGATGGGCGGGGGGGGGGTGGGGGGGGGGGGGGGGGCAGGTTGTTCATTCAGCAGCCTGACAGCCTGTGGGTAAAGGCTGCTATGGTTCTGGACCGGATGGATCCATATCTTCTACCAGAGGGCAGACGTTGGAAAAGATGGTGTTCTGGGTGGAACTGGTCCTGTAGGATGTTATTATAAAAGATGGTGTTCTGGGTGGAACTGGTCCTGTAGGATGTTATTATAAAAGATGGTGTTCTGGGTGGAACTGGTCCTGTAGGATGTTATTATAAAAGATGGTGTTCTGGGTGGAACTGGTCCTGTAGGATGTTATTATAAAAGATGGTGTTCTGGGTGGAACTGGTCCTGTAGGATGTTATTATAAAAGATGGTGTTCTGGGTGGAACTGGTCCTGTAGGATGTTATTATAAAAGATGGTGTTCTGGGTGGAACTGGTCCTGTAGGATGTTATTATAAAAGATGGTGTTCTGGGTGGAACTGGTCCTGTAGGATGTTATTATAAAAGATGGTGTTCTGGGTGGAACTGGTCCTGTAGGATGTTATTATAAAAGATGGTGTGCTGGGTGGAACTGGTCCTGTAGGATGTTATTATAAAAGATGGTGTGCTGTGGGTGGAACTGGTCCTGTAGGATGTTATTATAAAAGATGGTGTGCTGGGTGGAACTGGTCCTGTAGGATGTTATTATAAAAGATGGTGTGCTGTGGGTGGAACTGGTCCTGTAGGATGTTATTATAAAAGATGGTGTGCTGGGTGGAACTGGTCCTGTAGGATGTTATTATAAAAGATGGTGTTCTGGGTGGAACTGGTCCTGTAGGATGTTATTATAAAAGGTGGTGTTCTGGGTGGAACTGGTCCTGTAGGATGTTATTATAAAAGATGGTGTTCTGGGTGGAACTGGTCCTGTAGGATGTTATTATAAAAGATGGTGTTCTGGGTGGAACTGGTCCTGTAGGATGTTATTATAAAAGATGGTGTGCTGGGTGGAACTGGTCCTGTAGGATGTTATTATAAAAGATGGTGTTCTGGGTGGAACTGGTCCTGTAGGATGTTATTATAAAAGATGGTGTGCTGGGTGGAACTGGTCCTGTAGGATGTTATTATAAAAGATGGTGTTCTGGGTGGAACTGGTCCTGTAGGATGTTATTATAAAAGATGGTGTTCTGGGTGGAACTGGTCCTGTAGGATGTTATTATAAAAGATGGTGTTCTGGGTGGAACTGGTCCTGTAGGATGTTATTATAAAAGATGGTGTGCTGGGTGGAACTGGTCCTGTAGGATGTTATTATAAAAGATGGTGTGCTGGGTGGAACTGGTCCTGTAGGATGTTATTATAAAAGATGGTGTGCTGGGTGGAACTGGTCCTGTAGGATGTTATTATAAAAGATGGTGTTCTGGGTGGAACTGGTCCTGTAGGATGTTATTATAAAAGATGGTGTTCTGGGTGGAACTGGTCCTGTAGGATGTTATTATAAAAGATGGTGTGCTGGGTGGAACTGGTCCTGTAGGATGTTATTATAAAAGATGGTGTTCTGGGTGGAACTGGTCCTGTAGGATGTTATTATAAAAGATGGTGTGCTGGGTGGAACTGGTCCTGTAGGATGTTATTATAAAAGATGGTGTGCTGGGTGGAACTGGTCCTGTAGGATGTTATTATAAAAGATGGTGTGCTGGGTGGAACTGGTCCTGTAGGATGTTATTATAAAAGATGGTGTGCTGGGTGGAACTGGTCCTGTAGGATGTTATTATAAAAGATGGTGTTCTGGGTGGAACTGGTCCTGTAGGATGTTATTATAAAAGATGGTGTTCTGGGTGGAACTGGTCCTGTAGGATGTTATTATAAAAGATGGTGTGCTGGGTGGAACTGGTCCTGTAGGATGTTATTTGTTGGGCGTAGGCAGCGGGAGGTGAAGACCGTGGAGATCTCTGGGAGACTGGTCCTGGTCATAGTCAATAGACTATGACTAAAACTAAAATCTAGATTTGCTGCCAAAAACAACAGTGGTTCACCGCTAGCCTACTGACTGACTGACTGCCTCTCTCACACAGCCAGAGGCCCTCGGCCAGGGGTGGTTGCCAGATTTAGAAATCTGGCAAACGAGCGTCTACAAAAACAAGCCCAAAAGGAAGTGACTATGTCGTCGCTGTCTGGCAGAAACCTCGCATCTCCATATATTTTTGAGGGGGCGCTATAGACCCTCCTATACACAGGTTTAATGTTTGTCTTTAGTTCAAAGTTTGTTTAGTAAATGCATTGACAATAAATGGAAAATGTACGTCATAATGTGTCGTTTATACGTCATATTATTGTCTCTTTATTGTTAATGGCGTTTAATGTTTGTTGGCACTGTTTTCTTTTTTTTTCCTAATAATTAATATCCCACGATTTTGTAACCCATTTTTCACCCCTGTGTCAATTATCTAATCCTGGCACCGTTTGTGTTTACATCACCATTACATCACCTAATCAACATGAGTTAGACTTTAATATATTAGCGCCCCTCACACAATCTTGTCGATCTTGCTATATACGTTTGCTACTTGAGAAAGAGTGGACCTCCCGCTGAATTAACCAACAGAGTAACATTAATGAGACTACCACCACCGTGGGAAGTTTGCGCGTGAATTCCTTTTACGTTCAAAACTATGGGCGTAAACAGCTTAGTGAATCGGGGCCCGATGTCCGGGAAAGCGGGTCTTTTGGGACAGGACGTTTCTCAGGGCCGAGTGACTTGTCACCGCTGTCATGCTCTCAGTGCTGTGTTGTGTGACTCAGCCTCTCATTGCCATGTGGTTCCAGTCAACATCACTGACATCCACTACAAATCCTCGCTAGCGTCGGCTGGAAATGCTTGTATGTCCCAAAGACCAAAAGACCTTATGTGTTCCAATTGGATCCGATGTAGTTATTATTTAGTCCACATTACTTTTCATTGGTTAAATATTTATTATTATTTAAAAAAAAAACTCATGGACACACTTAACCACTTTCAAAATCTGTCAGAATTAGCAAAAATGCCACATACAAGAGCTTGTGGATCTGCTATTTTTGCATTAATTTAGGGCAGGCTATTACATAAAAACACAAAAGTGAAATACAAGGAGATGCAAGGTCTTCTGTCCGACAGCGAGGAAATGGATGTCGTCTCTGTCAGGTGGAAACCTCCATATGTCCAAAATTGTTACTGACAAATTCACAAAAGCATCAGCCGTAGCAGATCTACAAGCTGGAATGGAAACGTGTGGCTCTGCAGCGCCGTTTGAGCTCATGGATCTGCTACTGGTTATGCCTTTGTGTGAAACTGAAGGATGATCAAGTAGGCCATTAAGAACACGACGTTAGAACGGGGACATAAGAGGTTTCTGCACTGTCTCGACACATTGAGCACATCGTACTCCATGTGAAAGAAGCACTGACAGATACTGACAGATCACTTAATTAACTCCTCATTAGACTTTTATTTCTCTGTTTTGAACGCTCGTCATTTCTCTCTATACTGCCCCGTGTTGATTTTAAAGCATCCGTTAAATGATCGCTGTCTTTTTCTACTTGTAGGATGTAACACCTACAGTATACTGTATATCTCAGGTGAGTGTGCTTGTTTACAGTGGTGGAAAAATTACTCAATTGTTTTTACTTAAGTAAAAGTACCAATACTGCAATTTAGAAGTAGACTTTAGTAGACGTTCAATTCAATTGACGGCTCTCCTCAGCTGGCCTGTGTCCACGATGGTCCACGACCCGAACTGTGGGTGGTACTGGAACTTGGGCGACCAACTGTTGTTTTCGGCGACTAAAACCAACGAAAAATGTTCGTCGACTACCGTTTTCCACTGACGAAAACTACATGGAAACTAAATAAAAACTAAGCTATGATGTATATCTATAAAACTAAAGTCTTAGGAATGAACTAGTGGACAAGAGATCCAGTATAAGTCATTTTTACAATTAGTTGCATGCTGAAAATGGCAGATCTACAAGCCCACAACACGTCGCATGGGCTTGTAGGTCGGCTATTTTCAGCAAGTGCCGTCATTACGACGGCATCAAGGCCTGCCATAATACATTTTAGTCGACTAAATCAATTGTAGATTTAGTCGACAAAAATGTATGATATTTGAACGCTAAAACATTCCAGGTGAAAATGTGACTAAAACTAAATTAAAACTATTCAAGAGAGTGACTAAAACTAAATTCAAAATGTGCTGCCAAAAACAACAGTGGTGCCAAACTACAGCAAAGGCTGAATTTCTTTAACCACTTAAAGGGGAATACCACAAATTTTCAACATTTTACTGTCATTAATATACCTTAGAGCGGAAATAATAAAAGTGTCTGGAAAAAAAGGTCTGAAAGAAATCATTAACATGCTGAAACACATCTTGATGACATCATGAAGATGTGTTTCACCATGTTAAAGGTATATTCAGTGATTTCACTTAATTCAAATATCACTTATTTTTTTGTTTTGTTGTGATAATCCTCTCTACTATAGAGTGTGCTGACCATATAAGGAGTTCCTCCCTGTCCCCAGTTAACCCCTGGGGGGGTCAAAAAACCTTAGGTTTCGTTTTTGACTCTCTATCCTGATTGGACGAAAGGCTGGGTCCCACAGCCAAAAACGAAACCTAAGGTTTTTTGAGTGAAATCACTGAATATACCTTTAATGATTGTTTTAGTGAAATGGACCCGAGTTGCAACTGTTCTTGTCTTGGACCACTTTTTCCTGTAAGAAAAACAGCAGATCTACAAGTGCACAACACGTCACATTTGTGCCGTGTTTTTGTTTGTTGGTGCTAACGTTATGCCCAGAATATAAAGTAAAAAACACACCCTTGTGAAGTGAGAGGCGCTCTTATCATCATACATCATCTCATTCTGGCCAAAATAGCCGATTTGCATATATGACGTAAATTTTCCTTTCATTGGCAATGCGGCATTGAATGTATGCGTTTTCACAAAAAGCAGACACATAATTTATGACGTAAATTCTCCTGTCATTGTCAATGGCAAAATGTGACAAGAGTTCAGGACATCAGTCATGTTCTCTGCCTGACCTGACCGCGGTCCTCCCCGTCCAGCCTGTCAATCAGGGCCTGAGAGCAGCCGGTGCAACACGCACACACGCACGCACACGTGCCCACACACACTCACGCACACGCACACACGAGTCAACGCGAGTCCGCACTATAGAGGTCAAGCGCTGTGTGTGTGACCTTTGACCCCTGCAGCAGGAGAGCGGCGTGCCTCCACAGTGCAGAGCGGAGCGGGACAGGAGGAGGAGGAGCCCCCATAAATCACACGCCTTCTCCTCCTCCTCCTATAATCCACCACATCTGTAATGGAAAGCAGAACTGGAGAGGAGAGGAGAGGATGTGGACAGAGGAGAGGAGAGGAGAGGGGGGGCTGAGAGGAGAGGAGGGGCTGAGAGGAGAGGAGAGGAGAGGAGAGGAGAGGAGAGGAGAGGAGAGGAGAGGAGAGGAGAGGAGAGGAGAGGAGAGTATGGGGACAGAGGAGAGGCTGAGAGGAGAGGAGAGGAGAGGAGAGGAGAGGAGAGGAGAGGAGAGGAGAGGAGAGGAGAGGATGTGGACAGAGGAGAGGAGAGGAGAGGGGGGGCTGAGAGGAGAGGAGGGGCTGAGAGGAGAGGAGAGGAGAGGAGAGGAGAGGAGAGGAGAGGAGAGGAGAGGAGAGGAGAGGAGAGGAGAGGAGAGTATGGGGACAGAGGAGAGGCTGAGAGGAGAGGAGAGGAGAGTATGGGGACAGA
Organism: Protomyctophum parallelum; assembly: GCF_964188405.1. Lineage (NCBI taxonomy): Eukaryota > Metazoa > Chordata > Actinopteri > Myctophiformes > Myctophidae > Protomyctophum > Protomyctophum parallelum. The sequence continues at coordinate 54,840,992 of NC_139700.1, forward strand.
GGAGAGGAGAGGAGAGGAGAGGAGAGGAGAGGAGAGGAGAGGAGAGGAGAGGGGGGGCTGAGAGGAGAGGAGAGGAGAGGAGTTGAGATGCAGACGTGAGATGCACAGCCTGATAGATGGAGGGTGGAGGGGGCAGAAATGAGATGCACAGCCTGATTGATGGAGGGTGGAGGGGGCAGAAATGAGATGCACAGCCTGATTGATGGAGGGTGGAGGGGGGGCAGAAATGAGATGCACAGCCTGATTGATGGAGGGTGGAGGGGGGGGCAGAAAGGAGATGCACAGCCTGATTGATGGAGGGTGGAGGGGGGGGGGGGCAGAAAGGAGATGCACAGCCTGATTGATGGAGGGTGGAGGGGGGGGGGGGCAGAAAGGAGATGCACAGCCTGATTGATGGAGGGTGGAGGGGGGGGCAGAAAGGAGATGCACAGCCTGATTGATGGAGGGTGGAGGGGGGGCAGAAATGAGATGCACAGCCTGATAGATGGAGGGTGAGGGGGGGCAGAAATGAGATGCACAGCCTGATAGATGGAGGGTGGAGGGGGGGCAGAAATGAGATGCACAGCCTGATAGATGGAGGGTGGAGGGGGGGGCAGAAATGAGATGCACAGCCTGATAGATGGAGGGTGGAGGGGGGGGGGGGCAGAAAGGAGATGCACAGCCTGATTGATGGAGGGTGGAGGGGGGGCAGAAAGGAGATGCACAGCCTGATTGATGGAGGGTGGAGGGGCAGAAAGGAGATGCACAGCCTGATTGATGGAGGGTGGAGGGGGGGGCAGAAAGGAGATGCACAGCCTGATTGATGGAGGGTGGAGGGGGGGGCAGAAATGAGATGCACAGCCTGATAGATGGAGGGTGGAGGGGGGGGGGGGGCAGAAAGGAGATGCACAGCCTGATAGATGGAGGGTGGAGGGGGGGGGGGGGCAGAAAGGAGATGCACAGCCTGATTGATGGAGGGTGGAGGGGGGGCAGAAATGAGATGAACAGCCTGATTGATGGAGGGTGAGGGGGGGCAGAAAGGAGATGCACAGCCTGATTGATGGAGGGTGAGGGGGGGCAGAAAGGAGATGCACAGCCTGATTGATGGAGGGTGGAGGGGGGGCAGAAAGGAGATGCACAGCCTGATTGATGGAGGGTGAGGGGGGGCAGAAAGGAGATGCACAGCCTGATTGATGGAGGGTGGAGGGGGGGCAGAAAGGAGATGCACAGCCTGATTGATGGAGGGTGGAGGGGGGGCAGAAAGGAGATGCACAGCCTGATTGATGGAGGGTGGAGGGGGGGCAGAAAGGAGATGCACAGCCTGATTGATGGAGGGTGGAGGGGGCAGTCACAGCACTCACTCACGTGTCAAAATGACATCCCATCAAACTTTCAGATGCTGTTTTGCTCCCAGTGTGGAGGAAATATGCTCATGTTTACTGTCATCTCGAGCTTTTGAATGAAATATACACACTCTCTGTTGTGTGTAAACGATAATTGCCGATATTCTATTTTCACTACCGGTACTTTTATATATATATTTAGAAGTGTGTGTGTGTGTGTGTGTGTGTGTGTGGTGAGGGGGTTATTTTGAGTCCTTTAAGTATATTTTGATGCTATTACTTTTGTACGTGAACTCAAGCACATTTTTGATACCGCACTTTTACTTGCATAGAGTACGTCTACATTGCGGCATTGATACTTTTACTTCAGTATTTTCTTTTAAAGTACTTCTGCCATGACTGCCTTCAGTGCCTCCTAGGCTATACGTCTGCCAACTGGACCGATGACCTCTCTCTCTCTCTCTGCTTCCATAACATGTGTCAACTCAGCGGAGCTTTGAAAGAGCAGTCCTTCCCCTCTCCTCTCCTCCGTGTTTATGTTAGCATGTCAGAAAACCGCAGTAGACATTTCCCCCACTAATAAAAGTGTCGTTTTATTAGTGGGTGGTGTGGGGATGTGGGGGGGGGTGGGGGGGACTCACTGAATGATGCAATAACCGGTGGCGAGGCTGTCTCCATGTTGCAGACCGCAGGGAGGGAGCGATGCCTGCGAGGGAGCCAGGCAGCTGGCAGAGCGTCGGGCCGCTCCATGATGGCTCCCCTTTATATCCCTAAACTTATTTCTGATAATAAATAATAATAATAATAATAAACTTTATTTATATAGCACCTTTCATGCCAGAAATGCATCGCAAAGTGCTTCACAAGGCAGAGAACAGACATAAAATACAATCATATATAATATACACACATATGCATCAGCAAACAAACTGAAACAAAATAAGGTTGAGCAGTGCATTGATGGCTCACCTTATCCCTAAACTTATTTCTGATGGCTCACCTTATCCCTAAACTTATTTCTGATGGCTCCCCTTATCCCTAAACTTATTTCTGATGGCTCCCCTTATCCCTAAACTTATTTCTGATGGCTCACCTTATCCCTAAACTTATTTCTGATGGCTCCCCTTATCCCTAAACTTATTTCTGATGGCTCCCCTTATCCCTAAACTTATTTCTGATGGCTCCCCTTATCCCTAAACCTATTTCTGATGGCTCCCCTTATCCCTAAACTTATTTCTGATGGCTCCCCTTATCACTAAACTTATTTCTGATGGCTCCCCTTATCCCTAAACTTATTTCTGATGGCTCCCCTTATCACTAAACTTATTTCTGATGGCTCCCCTTATCCCTAAACTTATTTCTGATGGCTCCCCTTATCACTAAACCTATTTCTGATGGCTCCCCTTATCACTAAACTTATTTCTGATGGCTCCCCTTATCCCTAAACTTATTTCTGATGGCTCCCCTTATCACTAAACCTATTTCTGATGGCTCCCCTTATCACTAAACTTATTTCTGATGGCTCCCCTTATCCCTAAACTTATTTCTGATGGCTCCCCTTATCCCTAAACTTATTTCTGATGGCTCCCCTTATCCCTAAACTTATTTCTGATGGCTCCCCTTATCCCTAAACTTATTTCTGATGGCTCCCCTTATCCCTAAACTTATTTCTGATGGCTCCCCTTATCACTAAACTTATTTCTGATGGCTCCCCTTATCCCTAAACTTATTTCTGATGGCTCCCCTTATCACTAAACCTATTTCTGATGGCTCCCCTTATCACTAAACTTATTTCTGATGGCTCCCCTTATCACTAAACCTATTTCTGATGGCTCCCCTTATCACTAAACTTATTTCTGATGGCTCCCCTTATCCCTAAACTTATTTCTGATGGCTCCCCTTATCCCTAAACTTATTTCTGATGGCTCCCCTTATCCCTAAACTTATTTCTGATGGCTCACCTTATCCCTAAACTTATTTCTGATGGCTCCCCTTATCCCTAAACTTATTTCTGATGGCTCCCCTTATCCCTAAACTTATTTCTGATGGCTCCCCTTATCCCTAAACTTATTTCTGATGGCTCCCCTTATCACTAAACTTATTTCTGATGGCTCCCCTTATCCCTAAACTTATTTCTGATGGCTCCCCTTATCACTAAACTTATTTCTGATGGCTCCCCTTATCCCTAAACTTATTTCTGATGGCTCCCCTTATCACTAAACCTATTTCTGATGGCTCCCCTTATCACTAAACTTATTTCTGATGGCTCCCCTTATCCCTAAACTTATTTCTGATGGCTCCCCTTATCACTAAACCTATTTCTGATGGCTCCCCTTATCACTAAACTTATTTCTGATGGCTCCCCTTATCCCTAAACTTATTTCTGATGGCTCCCCTTATCCCTAAACTTATTTCTGATGGCTCCCCTTATCCCTAAACTTATTTCTGATGGCTCCCCTTATCCCTAAACTTATTTCTGATGGCTCCCCTTATCCCTAAACTTATTTCTGATGGCTCCCCTTATCACTAAACTTATTTCTGATGGCTCCCCTTATCCCTAAACTTATTTCTGATGGCTCCCCTTATCACTAAACCTATTTCTGATGGCTCCCCTTATCACTAAACTTATTTCTGATGGCTCCCCTTATCACTAAACCTATTTCTGATGGCTCCCCTTATCACTAAACTTATTTCTGATGGCTCCCCTTATCCCTAAACTTATTTCTGATGGCTCCCCTTATCCCTAAACTTATTTCTGATGGCTCCCCTTATCCCTAAACTTATTTCTGATGGCTCCCCTTATCCCTAAACTTATTTATGATGGCTCCCCTTATGCCTAAACTTGTCTTTGATGGCTCCCCTTATCCCTAAACTTATTTCTGATGGCTCCCCTTATCCCTAAACTTATTTATGATGGCTCCCCTTATGCCTAAACTTGTCTTTGATGGCTCCCCTTATCCCTAAACTTATTTCTGATGGCTCCCCTTATCCCTAAACTTATTTCTGATGGCTCCCCTTATCCCTAAACTTATTTCTGATGGCTCCCCTTATCCCTAAACTTATTTCTGATGGCTCCCCTTATGCCTAAACTTATTTCTGATGGCTCCCCTTATCCCTAAACTTATTTCTGATGGCTCCCCTTATGCCTAAACTTATTTCTGATGGCTCCCCTTATGCCTAAACTTATTTCTGATGGCTCCCCTTATGCCTAAACTTATTTCTGATGGCTCCCCTTATGCCTAAACTTATTTCTGATGGCTCCCCTTATCCCTAAACTTATTTCTGATGGCTCCCCTTATGCCTAAACTTATTTCTGATGGCTCCCCTTATGCCTAAACTTATTTCTGATGGCTCCCCTTATGCCTAAACTTATTTCTGATGGCTCCCCTTATCCCTAAACTTATTTCTGATGGCTCCCCTTATGCCTAAACTTATTTCTGATGGCTCCCCTTATCCCTAAACTTATTTCTGATGGCTCCCCTTATCCCTAAACTTATTTATGATGGCTCCCCTTATCCCTAAACTTATTTCTGATGGCTCCCCTTATCCCTAAACTTATTTCTGATGGCTCCCCTTATCCCTAAACTTATTTCTGATGGCTCCCCTTATCCCTAAACCTATTTCTGATGGCTCCCCTTATCCCTAAACTTATTTCTGATGGCTCCCCTTATCACTAAACTTATTTCTGATGGCTCCCCTTATCCCTAAACTTATTTCTGATGGCTCCCCTTATCACTAAACTTATTTCTGATGGCTCCCCTTATCCCTAAACTTATTTCTGATGGCTCCCCTTATCACTAAACCTATTTCTGATGGCTCCCCTTATCCCTAAACTTATTTCTGATGGCTCCCCTTATCCCTAAACTTATTTCTGATGGCTCCCCTTATCCCTAAACTTATTTCTGATGGCTCCCCTTATCCCTAAACTTATTTATGATGGCTCCCCTTATGCCTAAACTTGTCTTTGATGGCTCCCCTTATCCCTAAACTTATTTCTGATGGCTCCCCTTATCCCTAAACTTATTTCTGATGGCTCCCCTTATCCCTAAACTTATTTCTGATGGCTCCCCTTATCCCTAAACTTATTTCTGATGGCTCCCCTTATGCCTAAACTTATTTCTGATGGCTCCCCTTATCCCTAAACTTATTTCTGATGGCTCCCCTTATGCCTAAACTTATTTCTGATGGCTCCCCTTATCCCTAAACTTATTTCTGATGGCTCCCCTTATCCCTAAACTTATTTATGATGGCTCCCCTTATCCCTAAACTTATTTCTGATGGCTCCCCTTATCCCTAAACTTATTTCTGATGGCTCCCCTTATCCCTAAACTTATTTCTGATGGCTCCCCTTATCCCTAAACTTATTTCTGATGGCTCCCCTTATGCCTAAACTTATTTCTGATGGCTCCCCTTATCCCTAAACTTATTTCTGATGGCTCCCCTTATGCCTAAACTTATTTCTGATGGCTCCCCTTATCCCCAAACTTATTTCTGATGGCTCCCCTTATCCCTAAACTTATTTCTGATGGCTCCCCTTATCCCTAAACTTATTTCTGATGGCTCCCCTTATCCCTAAACTTATTTCTGATGGCTCCCCTTATCCCTAAACTTATTTCTGATGGCTCCCCTTATCCCTAAACTTATTTCTGATGGCTCCCCTTATGCCTAAACTTATTTCTGATGGCTCCCCTTATCCCTAAACTTATTTCTGATGGCTCCCCTTATGCCTAAACTTATTTCTGATGGCTCCCCTTATCCCTAAACTTATTTCTGATGGCTCCCCTTATCCCTAAACTTATTTCTGATGGCTCCCCTTATCCCTAAACTTATTTCTGATGGCTCCCCTTATCCCTAAACTTATTTCTGATGGCTCCCCTTATCCCTAAACTTATTTCTGATGGCTCCCCTTATCCCTAAACTTATTTCTGATGGCTCCCCTTATGCCTAAACTTATTTCTGATGGCTCCCCTTATCCCTAAACTTATTTCTGATGGCTCCCCTTATGCCTAAACTTATTTCTGATGGCTCCCCTTATCCCTAAACTTATTTCTGATGGCTCCCCTTATCCCTAAACTTATTTCTGATGGCTCCCCTTATCCCTAAACTTATTTCTGATGGCTCCCCTTATCCCTAAACTTATTTCTGATGGATCCCCTTATCCCTAAACATATTTTTGACTATTTTGAAAAGGAATAGAATAGCGGTATGCACATCACTTGGTAGAGGGTGCTGGGTTAATAGAATAGCGGTATGCACATCACTTGGTAGAGGGTGAATAGCGGTATGCACATCACTTGGTAGAGGGTGAATAGCGGTATGCACATCACTTGGTAGAGGGTGAATAGCGGTATGCACATCACTTGGTAGAGGGTGAATAGCGGTATGCACATCACTTGGTAGAGGGTGAATAGCGGTATGCACATCACTTGGTAGAGGGTGAATAGCGGTATGCACATCACTTGGTAGAGGGTGAATAGCGGTATGCACATCACTTGGTAGAGGGTGCTGGGTTCAAAAGTAGCATCAGAAAAAGAGAAAGGGAACCCGCACACTCATCTCTACTATTTTGAAAAACCTATTTAAAATAGTTCAAATAGCCGATCTACAAGCTCACAACGTGTCGCTGTAGATCGACAATAGTTTAAACTAAAATGTTAAAAAAAAAAAAAAGTTTAGGGATAAAGGGTAAGGCATGCACGCCACTCGTCTACTCCAGTGGTTTTCAACCCTTCTCATATCGAGGCCCATTGGCCAGTGTTTATTCAGAATTTGAGCCACGGACCACCATTAGATGACATTTAGGGGTAGATTTTGAAGGTGCGTTTTACCAATGGAAATACATAAATTGGCCTCGCTCTGCGCACATTCGTATTATGAAAGGCATATCGGCCCGTGTTGAACGCACTGGCCCGTGTTGAACGCACACACATTATGGCTTACCGCGTTCCTGAATATTTTAGCATTGTGGGAGTGTCCATATGTTAATTATTTTCGCTTTGCGCAATTTGCTATTAAGCCCCTTGACCTAAAGACACTCAGCGCATAACGATTAGACGTGGGTCTGACCACCTCATAAACGCAACAAGCACTGTTTGATTTTACACTTGAGCGGCTCTGGGATGCTGGTAGAGTGTTGCCATGTCTGTTTATTATAAGCGGCTTCTTTTTCTGTAAAGTTGCTTGTAAATATTTGTAGTTGTACTATTTTGTGGTTGCTTTTCTTGTTTCTAAAGTGGTTATTTGGGCTTTTCTCCTAATGTTGTTTAAACCAGTGATCCTCACACAGCACATTCCCATGTCAAGGATCCCCAGATGAATGCATTTGCCCAACTAAGGACAGCTAATCCAAAAATTAAATAAAAAGATTACTTTTGAAAATAGCAGATCTATACCAGCTCACAATGCATCACATTCATTCATTAAAACTATGAACTCTGACTGCAGGGGGATATATAATGATCATTATAACAATGTGCAAGAACATATTTAAAAAGAAGGAAGAACTTTATATTTGTGGACAATCTAAATGTTTTTTTATTTTAATGTGGTGTCATTCAAATTAATCTGGATATGGCAGACTCACTATTTAGAAAATAAAAACATGGCACTTCATTTAAAATAGGTTACAGACCCCTGTTATATGCGCTTATTTTTATAGACATATTTACTTGTTTCTATGAGACATGGCAGTTTTGCGTCTTTTAAAAAAAAATGTTGAGATTAGAAACGGCCATAATTCTTTCATTTCTCAACCTTAAAAATAAATAAAAACATCTCCATAATCCGTGGGAAATGTGCTTTCATATGCTGTATCACACCCGATTCAAGTCTTCTTCAATAAAATGCTACGAGCGAACTCAGCGAAGACCATACCATCGGGGCCACAGCATTACGCAGCACGCATTCAACTCATTCCTTCGTCGTGACTTGAATGAAATAAAATATAATAAACGTTATTTTACTGGTGTTTTTCAATAGAAACAAATAAAGAGCGTGTGTAGGCTACTGTGTGCAAGTGCAACAGTGCATATACATGCATGCACTAGGCTATATTTCTTCCGTGTCGGGATGGTGATTGAGCTCTTCAAGTTCACAGCCCGTTTGGTCTTTCATAAAAAAACGTTGATATTAGCCTATAAACACTCATGGTTCTCTCATTTCCCAACCGTTTTATTAAATGTAAAAATCTCCATATTCCTTAGGAATCTTGCTTTCATTCGCTGTATGGTACATGGTTCTATCGTTATCGAATTAATTAATTACGCATGGATTTCCAATTTGCCAATATGCTGCTATCTACTCGCAATTCCATTCCGATCTGAAAGGTGGGTCTGTTCTTTTGAGGCATAAAGGTGACAGCATGCAGTGCAATAGGAATAATTAACCCAAATGTGACAAAGGCATGTCATGTCTTCTATGGTGCCAGCCTGAAGAAATGTCATACCACGATCCCCAAAGTGCGCATTCCGTATGTGACATCAGCTGACTGGTAAAGAGAATAGTACGGACATGTTGATTGGGTACGTCTCAAACACGCCTTAAACACACCCATGACTAATTCAAGGCCGTTTTGCGCACTCCGCGGGGTGTCAAAAGCGCTTCTTAACATGCCCAAAATTGCAATATGACATACTACACGCCCCCAGATCATAATACTGTAATTAGATTAGTAATATAGAAGTAAGTAAAATAGAAGTCCTAAATCGACCCCTTAGTCTCTCAGACACAAAACCTATTTTTTGTTGTCGTTGGATAAGACTTTGTCGACAATTCCATGCATGCTGTATTGATTATGGTACCATAGGAGAGACAACAGGCAAATTCTTTATTGTGTGGATCTTCTTGTAAATAAAGTAATGCAGATGTTTAATAATATTTTAACACTCAATAGTTAAGACGCAAGAACAAAAACATGGTAATGCATCAAATACTGTACACCAGAATAGCCATGAATCATACACACATACAGTGGAATACAAATACTCATGTAAAGTAAAAAAATATATATGAGTTGCTGTCGGGCAAAACTTCACATCTCCATATTCTAACTTGTAACGTGTATTATGTCTTTTTTTTAATATATATTTTAGTCGTGACGTCATGTTCATGACCAAAAACCTGTCATGAAAATGTGGTCTCACTTCCTTCCTGGACTACAAAGTCACACCTCCACGCAGCCTCCCCCCTAGGAGGGGAAGTGCACTGAAGCATTATGGGCATTGTAGGAAAACAGCTGTCCAGTCAAGCCCTAGTCAAACACACAGACTTCATTATTTTTCTGGCCATAGCAGGGTGCAAATTTCAAATTGTGCTCATCATAATTTTACGTGATCATGGATTTCACAATGTCACACCAGACTTTCCGGTCCTTCATTGCCATCCCCAGTTCCTGCTTTACTGATGCATGTGTCCCTATAGCGATGACATCAGGGAACGACAGTTTTCTCTACCTCTGGTCTGCTTTGAGGCAGGACTCCAGAGAAGAAGGGAAGATATAACCTCATTGTCAGCTCTGTAGCAGTGGCCAGTAAACTGTGTTCTTCTGGATCGGACTAGTGAAGAAATTAACACAGGGAAGGTTGCCGTATATTAGATTAGTCGATGGGTGGCTCTTGCAAGACAGATTTTGCACTCTCATAAGAAGGTGGGTGTATAAGTGCCATCCAACCGTTTCTCAAATTTCTTTGAAAGTGTCCAAATTGTGCTATTGTTAATATCTATACTACAAATATTACCTGTATTACCATTGAGTGACCGCAGTTTCTTCCAGCCGTGAAATGTCCCTTTAACACCCTACCTGGTCATATAGTACAGCGTCGCACAACAAAGTAGCAGATTTACAACTTAAGTAAAGCTTAAGACGTGGTGCAAAGTGATGCATTTTGAGCTTGCAGATCTGCTACTTTTGCTATTTTGGCATTTTAATTCTGAAATGTAACCGTTTCGGACATACAGTATGAGGTTTCCCACCCGACAGAGACCAAATGCAGTTCCTTTCCAGCAGTGTTTGTGGAGCCAGCTAATGGCTGCAGTGACATGGGAACATCTTCACTGTGGAGCCAGCTAATGGCTGCAGTGACATGGGAACATCTTCACTGTGGAGCCAGCTAATGGCTGCAGTGACATGGGAACATCTTCACTGTGGAGCCAGCTAATGGCTGCAGTGACATGGGAACATCTTCACTGTGGAGCCAGCTAATGGCTGCAGTGACATGGGAACATCTTCACTGTGGAGCCAGCTGATGGCTGCAGTGACATGATGGGAACATCTTCACTGTGGAGCCAGCTAATGGCTGCAGTGACATGGGAACATCTTCACTGTGGAGCCAGCTGATGGCTGCAGTGACATGATGGGAACATCTTCACTGTGGAGCCAGCTAATGGCTGCAGTGACATGATGGGAACATCTTCACTGTGGAGCCAGCTAATGGCTGCAGTGACATGGGAACATCTTCACTGTGGAGCCAGCTAATGGCTCCAGTGACATGGGAACATATTCACTGTGTGGAGCCAGCTGATGGCTGCAGTGACATGATGGGAACATCTTCACTGTGGAGCCAGCTGATGGCTGCAGTGACATGGGAACATCTTCACTGTGGAGCCAGCTAATGGCTGCAGTGACATGATGGGAACATCTTCACTGTGGAGCCAGCTGATGGCTGCAGTGACATGGGAACATCTTCACTGTGGAGCCAGCTAATGGCTGCAGTGACATGATGGGAACATATTCACTGTGTGGAGCCAGCTGATGGCTGCAGTGACATGGGAACATCTTCACTGTGGAGCCAGCTAATGGCTCCAGTGACATGGGAACATATTCACTGTGGAGCCAGCTGATGGCTGCAGTGACATGATGGGAACATCTTCACTGTGGAGCCAGCTGATGGCTGCAGTGACATGGGAACATCTTCACTGTGGAGCCAGCTGATGGCTGCAGTGACATGGGAACATCTTCACTGTGGAGCCAGCTAATGGCTGCAGTGACATGGGAACATCTTCACTGTGGAGACAGCTAATGGCTGCAGTGACATGATGGGAACATCTTCACTGTGGAGCCAGCTGATGGCTGCAGTGACATGATGGGAACATCTTCACTGTGGAGCCAGCTGATGGCTGCAGTGACATGATGGGAACATCTTCACTGTGGAGCCAGCTGATGGCTGCAGTGACATGATGGGAACATCTTCACTGTGGAGCCAGCTGATGGCTGCAGTGACATGGGAACATCTTCACTGTGGGCTTTGTGTGATATGAACTCCCAACTGGAAGCTTTCTTTGTGGGATATGAACTCCCAACTGGAAGCATTCTTTGTGGGATATGAACTCCCAACTGGAAGCCTTCTCCCCCGGCCGGGGCTCTGCATGCTCTCTTTCCCATTTTTTTTTTTTTTTTTCCATTTTTCATTTTAACTCCCAGCTGAAACTGACATGCGAGTGAGCGTGAAACTCCTCCGCTACAGATGTTTGCTGAGTGAGGATGGTGAGCGTATATAGCCGTGGAGGGGAGGGGATGGAAAAAACACCCCATCTGGAGTCAGAGGGGCTCGGTGGTGTGAGGAGGATGGATGGATGGTGGTGACAGGGTGAAGGTTTGGCCCTCGGCCAACGACGCCATTAAGACGGCACACCAGGGACCTCTGTTCTGTAGTCTGATCTCTGAGCTCCGAGCCAAGTCCTCCTCCCACACCCTGTGGGGCCACGCAGGCGTCATCCTAGAGGCTGTGGGGGGGGGGGAACCTAGGTGAACATTTTCCAATGAATAAATACAAGAACACTTGCCCCGGGTGACCTCAGGAACAGTCACCACCGGGTTTTTCCTAAACGTGAAACTCAGTGAAACTGTGCCTAAACCTAACCTTATTCTTAAACGTATTAACCTCAGTGAAACTACAGCACTTTATTACTAAACTTAACCTCAGTGAAACTGTGCCTAAACCTAACCTTATTCTTAAACGTATTAACCTCAGTGAAACTACAGCACTTTATTACTAACGTTAACCTCAGCAAAACTAAGGCAGGAACCGCTGGTGGCAAACGGTTCGAGGGGGGAAAAATGGGGGCGAGTGCTCCAGTGTGTTACCCCTCCAGTGTGTGTCACCGGACACAACTCACGCCGAATATTGTGGGGGCCCACGAGGACTATTTGGGGCCTATATGTTTGGGAGGCCTTTACAGTTATCTGTGATATTACATACTAGTCCTATACATTTCATAAATTACATTTCAACAGCAGTAGATATCTCCCATGTCCCACTGACTCATCTCAGCAGCATTCTAACCTGTAACACTGCGTCAGTCTGTGGCCTATATGCAGTACTACTCACCCAGTAATCCATTGCTGCGAACTGGGGTCAGCTCTGGTCTTTTAGTTTCATATCCGCTTTAACGTTTCTGGCAGAAAACGTGTATTTTATTTAGTCAAATATCTCTACGAGCTTCACAGTCACACAGACAACGTTCTCTTTTTCCTGAGAAGATGACGTTGCAAAGTGCTGGTTCTGTAAACGGATACTATATTGGATCACTGTGCGTTTGCCTCAGGGGTAAAGTGTGTGGGTTTTCGGGGGCCACCTAGCGGTGGGAGCCCCCAGGCAACTGCCCTGGTTGGCCTGCTGAGAAAGAGGGCCTCTCAGAGTACAACTGCCACTCTGACTTGGGTGTGCATGTAAATGTAGACTTGAGTCTATTTATATAGTATTTCTTAGCCATGTTCTTAATGAAGGACTACTGTGCTTACTTACTTATATGCCTATCACTCCTTTTCATGGAGCATAGGCCGTTGACTACAGTCCGCCAGAGTCCTCTATCCTGGGCCTTCTTTTCCAGCTGTTTCCATGTCAGTCCAGTCCACACTGCTTGATGTCAGTCTCGAGGTCCCTGTGCCAGGTGTTCTTCGGCCTCCCTCTCTTTCTTAACTGACTGACTGACTTAAATGACTACTGTGGCACGTCCCTAAAACATCCCTAGACAACATCACCAACAGTACAGTATTCCCTGTATTGATGCAGTGTTTTTTGCAAAGCCCGATTTTGTGTGATGAAAATAGCCAAACTATAAGCTCCCTGTGCTCTCTCTTATCTTCTATGGAATTCAGTACCTGAGGTAGCATCTAATTTAAAAAACTAATTGAATACCAGAGGTACAGTACTAGCCTGGCATGGCCAGACTAATCACTGCGTAGATACAATTTACAATTTAGGCATTTAGCATAATCCAGAGCGACTTACATTAGGCAAGAACAGAAATCATGGCAATACATGACATACATAAAAAAGTAGTATTCAAGAAACATGCATAAGCTAAGAACGTAACAGTGGAATCTCTATATAATGAAACTATACATATAAACTATTATATATACTAGATATTAGTTTGGAATCTCTGTGTGGAACCTGCATTACTAGTATTATTAGTACAATACCAATGAGACACATGTGAGTAGACATCGTATAATGAGTGAGAAACCGATTATTCTGAAGATAAGGTTGAAAGTGAGGCAAAGTGCCTCATTAACATAAATCGTAATGGTTTCATGTTTTGTGCTACGACATAAAGTGCTTTTTCATGAAGTGCATTCTTCTAATTGGAGGCGGTTCACTGCATGGCGTTCTATTAGGTGGCTGTTCTAGACCGGACAGTCCCATTTTAGAACCGGCTGTCCTGTCCTCCTCCCAGCTCAACCTCTGGCCGGACACACAATTGTACGGTTTCTGTGAGAGTCTCGGTAAATCTCCTGTTTCATTGTAAAAGACAGAGCTCTGCGCAGCCAGCCTATACTGGTATTCACATTTACATATCACGGTCATTCTCAGCTGCCAGCCAGCCTATTGGCTCTGCATTGCTGAGTGAACGCGCCGACTGTTTTGTTTTGTCATTGGCTCGCTCAACAGTCACTCATACTGAAAACTCCTCCCATGCTTGTTCATATTGAAGCTCAGCTGCAGTTGTTTGGATGAAACTGCCCTCACTCGCTATGGCTTTTTGTGTGTAAATAACGCAGATAATCAACCATAGATGCCGAAAAGAAAACGTTATTTTAGTGAGCCATGGAGCAAGGAAGTGAAGTCCTTTAAAAAAAAAAGTTGGCATTGACAATTGTCACGCATTTGCAGTGTGTACAACGGACTTTGACATCAGCAGCAAAGGCAGAGAGAGACATACGTATAGCCTACAATAATTGAACGGCGCTGCATGCAGAGTATTAACTGTGGCATTAATGTAGATACAATGAATCTTCAATGATTCTTCAACTATAGCTATAGAGGCAGTACATGTGGAAAAGCTTTTCTAAGTACTCAAAGACACTTTAAACGTGTAGGGGCCCACGGGGAGAAAGCAGTAGAGGTGGTAACATGGCATGGTGCTGCTGTGTTGGTCATAAACACAGCGAGCCCCACAAAAGTGTCCTCCTTTCTGAGGTGTTGCTGGTGTAGTGGCCACCCTATAGAGCGTCGCAGCCCCGCCCCCTCGCTAGACCCTGGAAAAGAATTCCCCGTTCATTTTCCCTAGACTTTTCAAAAAGTGTTTATATGAAGATGTTTACGCTGCGGACAAAGCCAAGCCGAGTCGGGACACATCATGACAATAAGCAATGTTTTGGGCCAAACAAAGAATTAGAAAGAAGAAAAAAACGGCAGGTTACAACACTTTTTTTGTTGTTTTTATTCTTTGTTAATTATTTGTTTGGTCCAAAATATTGTGCTTGTTGTCATGATTTGTCACAACTCGAGTTGGCTTTGTACGGCACTTATAAGGTCTTTAAATAAATACTTTTTGAAATGTCTATGGGAAAAATGCATTGGGAATTATTTCCTGGGCCTGGCGTCGGAAAGGAGGCCTGGAAAGGAGCCAACTTAGGTGGTTCGGGCATCTGGTTAGGATGCCTCTCGGGCGTCTCCGTAGGGAGGTCCTCGAGGCACGTTCCACTGGGAGGAGACCCCGGGGCAGACCAAGGCACAGATGGAGGGATTACATCGACTCACTGGCCTTGGAACGTCTCGGGATCCCCCAGGCGGAAGTCACTAATGTTGCTCTGGAGAGGGAAGTCTGGAGCACTCTGGTGGAGCTGTTGCCCCCGCGACCCGACTACGGATAAGCGGTTGAAGATGGATGGATGTATGGATGGATGGCGTGGTCATGAAAGGGGGCGGGACCGCGACGCTCTACACTACGTTCTATATGCTTCGTTTATTTACTACAGGAAGTGATGTATGTGGTGTTTCTTCCTCTCTGTCTCCTTCGGTCTCGCAGAGCGGCGGCGAGGATGACCTCTGACCTCTGAGGCGGGAGACTTCTCCCGTGGGACAGCGTCCATTTATCAGCGCTGTCTCCAGGAAAACCTGTATGTCCAACATTATTACCAGTGGTGGGAAAAGTACCAATACTGCAATTTAGTACTCAAATTGCAACACAACGCATTGTGAGCTTGTAGATCGGCTGTTTTCAAATGGCTAAAATGGATCTCTTGTCCACTAGTCCCTTCCTAACATTTATAACATTCATAATAATAATAATAATAATAATAATAAACTTTATTTATATACCACCTTTCATACATAAATGTAGCTCAAAGTGCTTTACAGAGCAGAAAAAATAATAAAAACAAAAGCAAAACAAAACAGAATTAAAACAGGCATGCAGTTTAAAACAATAGGACAATAACGCAGTGTCAAATCAGGAGAAGGCAGTGGTACAAAGATAAGAACAGATAAAATAAGGCAACGACATAAAAAAAAGAAATTAGTCTAGTTTTTATTTGTTGACGAAATTGTCAGTATATTTAGTCTTATAGTGTAAGTCATCATAGCTCAGTTGTCCTTTAGTTTCCATTTCGTTTTCGTCAGTGAAAAAAGGTAGTCGACGAAAAACAAATCGTCTTAGTTTTACTCGACGAATTCAACACTGCATGTAAAACCACATTAATGTATATGGGGGGAGAAAAACACACAGAAATGTATAATTATGGTGGAGATGCAAGGTTTCTGCCCCGGCCGACAGCGACGATTATAAAGTTGAAAGAATGGAGATGCAAGGTTTCTGATCCAGCCTCGGTGGCTTTAGGTTGATTTATGCCACGCTGTAGCCAGTAGCTGTGGAGCGTTTGTGGTGTTCCTGGACGATGGTTTTACTGGACTCAGACACTGCCTATACGCCAATTTACATGTCTGCCTCCGTAGGGGCATGGCGTGGTGTTTCTTAACCCATTCTGGGCGGGAACCCCCTTTTGGTGTTTTAAAGAGCGTAATGTTATACTTTTAGCTATTGGAAAATAGCAGACCTACAAGCTCATGAGCTTGTAGGTCTGCTATTTTTTTGAAAAATCGTCAAAATGTGGCGCAAATCTTTGGATATACTTTCAGAGCGAACGTTTTTAACTCAAATCTTTGCTTCTGGGGGGGGGGGGGGGTCCTTGACATGAAAATGACTGACATTGAAACATGGGTTTTTCAGGAAACTGTCAGGATTTAGAAGAATCTTTTCCCAGGTCTAAATGCGTTAACCACTTAAAACCCTATATATTATGCTGATTGGAGTCCCCCAGAGGTCTCTATTAGGCCCCCCCCCCCCCCCTCTACACTAAATTAGGGCAACAACTTTATTCAAACGAATCGATTTAATCGATTCTGGAAACAATTTCTTGATATAGGCTACTGTGTAACATTTTCCAAAAATATATTAATAACGGCTCAGATTTACATAGCGCTTTTCCATACCCAAAGTCGATTTACATTAAAGAAAGGGAAGGAATCGACTGTATTAAGAAAAAAATATTAAATAAAAATCATAAATGTTTAAAATTGATAAAAAGTTAAGCACGGGATCTTAAACGCGATCACAGCTGGGGAAATTAAAAAAAAACTTCCAATTGCTTCTCATTTATTTGATTAATTGAAAATGGTAAGTCGATAAGAATAATCGCTATAGGAAGAGAATAGCTGCACTCCCCCTGCACTAAACATCACACACATTGTGAGCTTGTAGATCTGCTATTCCCACAGAACAGGGAAGCTTCTAGGCCGGGGTTGGTGTGGTTAACGGTCAGTGTTTGCACGTCATGATATTCCCCCTTGGTTCCAGCCGAGGAAAACCCCCACGCCCCCTTCATTTGGGCCCGGGGGGAAAAAAAAAGAAATGGCCCAATTGGAGATATTTGATTTACTGTGCAACCGGGGTCCTTTATCCCATTTAGGCCTGATGTCGAAATTAAAAAAAAAATGTTCTAAATTCTGACAGTGTTTTCTGAAATACCTCATGTTTCTGTATCAGTGGTGCTCAATATTTCATGTCAAGGACCCCAAATATCATATGTAATTGGCTGCCGACCCCCATCTGAAAATATGTTGTTCCAGGAACCCCCTCAGAAGCAAAGATTTGAGTTAAAAACGTTCGCTCTGAAAGAATATATATTCAAAGATTGAGGCACAATTTTTGAAAATAGCAGATCTACAAGCTATGAGCTTGTAGATCAACAGCTAAAAGATAACGTAATGCTTAAAACACCAAAAGGGGTTCCCGTACAGAATGAGTTATTATCAAACCGAAGGGATCATTTTAACAGCGCGAGCCCCCAAAGTGTCAGGTCTAAAATATGACCTATTAGAGATGTCTCGCTGAAAGCTGATATAAGCGCTGATTTACGGCGGCGGGCTCGCTAACGACGGGCCTTAACGAGATGGCTCAAGCAAACCGCTTGTTTATGGCGCGGGGGTTGATCGACAGGCCGGCGCGATGCAGGAATAAAACCCGGCCGAAATGAGGAATTGGATCTGTCCCGCGTGTCTGCCCGTATCAGCGGGGTCCTAATGCGGCCCGGGGTGAACTTTGAAGTGCACCCTAATGGCCTTCATGGTCCCTTAACCGTGCAGCCAGGGCCCCGGCGCAACTATTAGGGGTGTCAGTGGAGCCTGCATGGCCCTGGCTGGACCAGCGTGACCCATTAGGTTTAATGAGCGCTGTTCAGGGCAGTGCAGAGCGACACTCGTCTTCTTCTTCTCCTCTCTCTCTCTCTCTCTCTCTGCTGTTTATTTATCTACTTAATGTCCGAGATGGAGAGGGAGGACTGAGAGTACTGCTGGGGAATAGCCTATCTTTTATTATTCCTTTTAAGCCACTTAACCCATTCTGACCTGAGATCAGATTCACACGAGGTTTCCACTGGACACACACTGGTCTGATGAACCCATTCTGACCTGAGATCAGATTAAAAAAAAACGTTCTTCGATTTTTTCAAAAATAGCAGACCTACAAGCTCGTAGCGCGCCACTCGGTGGCGCGCTATGAGCTTGTAGATCTGCTATTTTTCAATAGCTAAAGCATAACATGATGCCGACACCAAAATTGGTGCCCGTTCAGAATGGGTTAAGCCACTTAAAACCCTACCCTAACAGTTTATGCTTTCTGTCAGGCAGACACCTCTTATCTGTCGTCTGTAGTCTGAGTTTTTGTGTGGTTATTGTTTTTCGTATTTCGTTGACGCCCTGCTTGATAATAACTACACTACAGCGTCACACCACACTATCTAAAGTATAGCAGAGCCTCAGCCAAGCTCCGACGTTCTGAGCTTGTACAATATGCTTTTTTTAAGTGGTGGAAGTGCAACCACTCCTAGACAGCTATGTGTGTGGCTGTGTCCCTGGGTCTGTCCCTGTGTCTGTCCCTGTGTCCCTGTGGCTCTGTCCCTGTGTCCCTGGGTCTGTCCCTGTGTCCCTGGGTCTGTCCCTGTGTCTGTCCCTGTGTCCCTGTGGCTCTGTCCCTGGGTCCCTGTGGCTCTGTCCCTGGGTCTGTCCCTGTGTCCCTGGGTCTGTCCCTGTGTCCCTGGGTCTGTCCCTGTGTCCCTGGGTCTGTCCCTGGGTCTGTCCCTGTGTCCCTGGGTCTGTCCCTGTGTCCCTGGGTCTGTCCCTGTGTCCCTGGGTCTGTCCCTGTGTCCCTGGGTCTGTCCCTGGGTCTGTCCCTGGGTCTGTCCCTGGGTCTGTCCCTGGGTCTGTCCCTGTGTCCCTGTGGCTCTGTCCCTGGGTCCCTGTGGCTCTGTCCCTGGGTCTGTCCCTGTGTCCCTGGGTCTGTCCCTGTGTTTGTCCCTGGGTCTGTCCCTGTGTCCCTGGGTCTGTCCCTGTGTTTGTCCCTGTGTCCCTGGGTCTGTCCCTGTGTCCCTGGGTCTGTCCCTGTGGCTCTGTCCCTGTGTCTGTCCCTGGGTCTGTCCCTGTGTCTGTCCCTGGGTCTGTCCCTGTGTCTGTCCCTGGGTCTGTCCCTGTGTCTGTCCCTGGGTCTGTCCCTGTGTCTGTCCCTGGGTCTGTCCCTGTGTCCCTGGGTCTGTCCCTGTGTCCTTGGGTCTGTCCCTGGGCCTGTCCCTGTGTCTGTCCCTAGGTCTGTCTCTGTGGCTCTGTCCTTGGGTCTGTCCCTGGGCCTGTCCCTGTGTCTGTCCCTAGGTCTGTCTCTGTGGCTCTGTCCCTGGGTCTGTCCCTGGGTCTGTCCCTGTGGCTGTGTCCCTGGGTCTGTCCCTGGGTCTGTCCCTGTGGCTGTGTCCCTGGGTCTGTCCCTGGGTCTGTCCCTGTGTCCCTGGGTCTGTCCCTGGGTCTGTCCCTGTGTCTGTCCCTGTGGCTCTGTCCCCATGTGTCCCTGGGTCTGTCCCTGTGTCCCTGGGTCTGTCCCTGGGTCTGTCCCTGTGTCTGTCCCTGTGGCTCTGTCCCCATGTGTCCCTGGGTCTGTCCCTGTGTCCCTGTGGCTCTGTCCCCATGTGTCCCTGGGTCTGTCCCTGTGTCTGTCCCTGTGGCTCTGTCCCCATGTGTCCCTGTGTCCCTGTGGCTCTGTCCCCATGTGTCCCTGTGTCCCTGTGTCCCTGTGGCTCTGTCCCCATGTGTCCCTGTGTCCCTGGGTCTGTCCCTGTGTCCCTGTGTCCCTGGGTCTGTCCCTGTGTCCCTGTGTCCCTGGGTCTGTCCCTGTGTCCCTGTGTCTGTCCCTGTGTCCCTGGGTCTGTCCCTGTGTCCCTGTGTCCCTGGGTCTGTCCCCATGTGTCCCTGGGTCTGTCCCTGTGGCCCTGGGTCTGTCCCTGGGTCTGTCCCTGTGGCTCTGTCCCCATGTGTCCCTGTGGCTCTGTCCCCATGTGTCCCTGTGTCCCTGGGTCTGTCCCCATGTGTCCCTGTGTCCCTGGGTCTGTCCCCCTGTGTCCCTGGGTCTGTCCCTGTGTCCCTGGGTCTGTCCCCCTGTGTCCCTGGGTCTGTCCCTGTGGCTCTGTCCCCATGTGTCCCTGTGGCTCTGTCCCCATGTGTCCCTGTGGCTCTGTCCCCATGTGTCCCTGTGGCTCTGTCCCCATGTGTCCCTGTGTCCCTGGGTCTGTCCCCATGTGTCCCTGGGTCTGTCCCCATGTGTCCCTGGGTCTGTCCCTGTGGCCCTGGGTCTGTCCCTGTGTCCCTATGTCCCTGGGTCTGTCCCCATGTGTCCCTGTGGCTCTGTCCCCATGTGTCCCTGTGGCTCTGTCCCCATGTGTCCCTGTGTCCCTGGGTCTGTCCCCATGTGTCCCTGGGTCTGTCCCTGTGGCCCTGGGTCTGTCCCTGTGTCCCTATGTCCCTGGGTCTGTCCCCATGTGTCCCTGGGTCTGTCCCTGTGTCCCTGTGTCTGTCCCTGTGTCCCTGGGTCTGTCCCTGTGTCCCTGTGTCCCTGTGTCCCTGGGTCTGGCCCTGGGTCTGGCCCTGTGGCTGTGTCCGAGCACAAACATAGCGTTATAGCGTTTGTTCACCAATCACCACCAAGTGTCACTGTTGCACAGCCTAACACACAGACACACACAGGACAGGGAGGAGGGCCAGTACAGTACAGTACAGTACAGTACAGTACAGTACAGTACAGTACAGTACAGTACAGTACAGTACAGTACAGTACAGTACAGTACAGTACAGTACAGTACCACTCACTTCAGACGGGTCTGATCTTTTTTTTGTTTTTGCTGTTTTCGAATTTGAATGCTGAAAAGTTTTGGACGTGTGAGGTTTCCACCTGACGGAGACGATATGCAGTATACTGTATAATACTTAGTTGAACCGGGTCTCCCAGAGCTCGGCTCCTTTCGCTACAGCCACAGCGCGGCACGTCGCGAACAAGAGGACGTGAAGGGACGTGTTGCTATGTGTGTGTGACTGCGGTGCAAAACTGCTTCTTCTGTGGATTTGGCTCCTTTTTGTGGCTCGGGAAAGATTGAAAAATGGATATGTCTGATTGTCCTGTCGTAATGTTTTATGAGACTTTGGTTGGTGGCATGCATTCCCGAGTACACTCTACGGTACTTAAACCATAATGCTGCACTGTGACGGGAAGATCCTGCACTGCATGCAATCCGTCTAACACAGTTTAACCCATTTTGGGCGTGAACCCCTTTTGGTGTTAGCATTATGTTATTCTATAGCTATTGAAAAATAGCAGATCTACAAGCTCATAAAAAAATAGCAGACCTACAAGCTCGTAGCGCGCCACCGAGTGGCGCGCTACGAGCTTGTAGGTCTGCTATTTTTTTTTTAAGTCGAAGAACGACTGACATAGAAAACTGTCAGGATGTACGTATAGAAGACATTTTTTAGAATCTGATCTCAGGTCAAAATGTGTTAATGCTCATACCTTGATTGATTGATGTACATTAATCAATCTATCGATGTATCTCTCTCTCTCAACAAAATTATTTTACAGTACAGGCAGCACAGTCAAAGGATGACACAAAAAAAGCGCAGGGCACTTGTTTCCACTCGATTCCTCACTGTTCCGTGTGTCTCAAAGAGCATTCCGGTCCTTTTTGCCCTGGACACTAAACCTCTCTCTGTTTGCCCCAGAGTAGGGACGCTATGCTAGGGTTCATTGTGTTGTTTGCCCCAGAGTAAGGACTCTATGCTAGGGTTCATTGTGTTGTTTGCCCCAGAGTAGGGACGCTATGCTAGGGTTCATTGTGTTGTTTGCCCCAGAGTAGGGACTCTATGCTAGGGTTCATTGTGTTGTTTGCCCCAGAGTAGGGATCCTATGCTAGGGTTCATTGTGTTGTTTGCCCCAGAGTAGGGACGCTATGCTGGGGTTCATTGTGTTGTTTGCCCCAGAGTAGGGACGCTATGCTAGGGTTCATTGTGTTGTTTGCCCCAGAGTAGGGACGCTATGCTGGGGTTCATTGTGTTGTTTGCCCCAGAGTAGGGATCCTATGCTGGGGTTCATTGTGTTGTTTGCCCCAGAGTAGGGACTCTATGCTGGGGTTCATTGTGTTGTTTGCCCCAGAGTAGGGATCCTATGCTAGGGTTCATTGTGTTGTTTGCCCCAGAGTAGGGACTCTATGCTAGGGTTCATTGTGTTGTTTGCCCCAGAGTAGGGACTCTATGCTGGGGTTCATTGTGTTGTTTGCCCCAGAGTAGGGACGCTATGCTGGGGTTCATTGTGTTGTTTGCCCCAGAGTAGGGACGCTATGCTGGGGTTCATTGTGTTGTTTGCCCCAGAGTAGGGACTCTATGCTAGGGTTCATTGTGTTGTTTGCCCCAGAGTAAGGACTCTATGCTGGGGTTCATTGTGTTGTTTGCCCCAGAGTAAGGACTCTATGCTAGGGTTCATTGTGTTGTTTGCCCCAGAGTAAGGACTCTATGCTGGGGTTCATTGTGTTGTTTGCCCCAGAGTAAGGACTCTATGCTGGGGTTCATTGTGTTGTTTGCCCCAGAGTAGGGACTCTATGCTAGGGTTCATTGTGTTGTTTGCCCCAGAGTAGGGACTCTATGCTGGGGTTCATTGTGTTGTTTGCCCCAGAGTAGGGACTCTATGCTAGGGTTCATTGTGTTGTTTGCCCCAGAGTAAGGATCCTATGCTAGGGTTCATTGTGTTGTTTGCCCCAGAGTAGGGACGCTATGCTAGGGTTCATTGTGTTGTTTGCCCCAGAGTAGGGACGCTATGCTGGGGTTCATTGTGTTGTTTGCCCCAGAGTAGGGACTCTATGCTGGGGTTCATTGTGTTGTTTGCCCCAGAGTAGGGACGCTATGCTGGGGTTCATTGTGTTGTTTGCCCCAGAGTAGGGACTCTATGCTGGGGTTCATTGTGTTGTTTGCCCCAGAGTAAGGACTCTATGCTGGGGTTCATTGTGTTGTTTGCCCCAGAGTAGGGACTCTATGCTGGGGTTCATTGTGTTGTTTGCCCCAGAGTAGGGACTCTATGCTGGGGTTCATTGTGTTGTTTGCCCCAGAGTAGGGACTCTATGCTGGGGTTCATTGTGTTGTTTGCCCCAGAGTAAGGATCCTATGCTAGGGTTCATTGTGTTGTTTGCCCCAGAGTAAGGACGCTATGCTAGGGTTCATTGTGTTGTTTCCCCCAGAGTAGGGACGCTATGCTAGGGTTCATTGTGTTGTTTGCCCCAGAGTAAGGATCCTATGCTAGGGTTCATTGTGTTGTTTGCCCCAGAGTAAGGATCCTATGCTGGGGTTCATTGTGTTGTTTGCCCCAGAGTAAGGACGCTATGCTAGGGTTCATTGTGTTGTTTCCCCCAGAGTAGGGACTCTATGCTGGGGTTCATTGTGTTGTTTGCCCCAGAGTAGGGACGCTATGCTGGGGTTCATTGTGTTGTTTGCCCCAGAGTAGGGACGCTATGCTGGGGTTCATTGTGTTGTTTGCCCCAGAGTAGGGACGCTATGCTGGGGTTCATTGTGTTGTTTGCCCCAGAGTAGGGACTCTATGCTGGGGTTCATTGTGTTGTTTCCCCCAGAGTAGGGACGCTATGCTAGGGTTCATTGTGTTGTTTGCCCCAGAGTAGGGACGCTATGCTAGGGTTCATTGTGTTGTTTGCCCCAGAGTAAGGACGCTATGCTGGGGTTCATTGTGTTGTTTGCCCCAGAGTAGGGACGCTATGCTAGGGTTCATTGTGTTGTTTGCCCCAGAGTAAGGACGCTATGCTGGGGTTCATTGTGTTGTTTGCCCCAGAGTAGGGACGCTATGCTAGGGTTCATTGTGTTGTTTGCCCCAGAGTAGGGACTCTATGCTGGGGTTCATTGTGTTGTTTGCCCCAGAGTAGGGACGCTATGCTGGGGTTCATTGTGTTGTTTGCCCCAGAGTAAGGACTCTATGCTGGGGTTCATTGTGTTGTTTGCCCCAGAGTAAGGACTCTATGCTGGGGTTCATTGTGTTGTTTGCCCCAGAGTAAGGACTCTATGCTGGGGTTCATTGTGTTGTTTCCCCCAGAGTAAGGACGCTATGCTAGGGTTCATTGTGTTGTTTCCCCCAGAGTAAGGACTCTATGCTGGGGTTCATTGTGTTGTTTCCCCCAGAGTAAGGACTCTATGCTGGGGTTCATTGTGTTGTTTCCCCCAGAGTAAGGACTCTATGCTGGGGTTCATTGTGTTGTTTCCCCCAGAGTAAGGATCCTATGCTAGGGTTCATTGTGTTGTTTGCCCCAGAGTAAGGATCCTATGCTAGGGTTCATTGTGTTGTTTGCCCCAGAGTAGGGACGCTATGCTAGGGTTCATTGTGTTGTTTGCCCCAGAGTAGGGACGCTATGCTGGGGTTCATTGTGTTGTTTGCCCCAGAGTAAGGATCCTATGCTGGGGTTCATTGTGTTGTTTGCCCCAGAGTAGGGACTCTATGCTGGGGTTCATTGTGTTGTTTGCCCCAGAGTAGGGACGCTATGCTGGGGTTCATTGTGTTGTTTGCCCCAGAGTAAGGATCCTATGCTAGGGTTCATTGTGTTGTTTGCCCCAGAGTAAGGATCCTATGCTGGGGTTCATTGTGTTGTTTGCCCCAGAGTAAGGATCCTATGCTAGGGTTCATTGTGTTGTTTGCCCCAGAGTAAGGACGCTATGCTAGGGTTCATTGTGTTGTTTGCCCCAGAGTAGGGACTCTATGCTAGGGTTCATTGTGTTGTTTGCCCCAGAGTAGGGACTCTATGCTAGGGTTCATTGTGTTGTTTGCCCCAGAGTAAGGACTCTATGCTGGGGTTCATTGTGTTGTTTGCCCCAGAGTAAGGATCCTATGCTGGGGTTCATTGTGTTGTTTGCCCCAGAGTAAGGATCCTATGCTGGGGTTCATTGTGTTGTTTCCCCCAGAGTAAGGATCCTATGCTGGGGTTCATTGTGTTGTTTGCCCCAGAGTAAGGATCCTATGCTAGGGTTCATTGTGTTGTTTGCCCCAGAGTAAGGATCCTATGCTGGGGTTCATTGTGTTGTTTGCCCCAGAGTAAGGATCCTATGCTGGGGTTCATTGTGTTGTTTCCCCCAGAGTAAGGATCCTATGCTGGGGTTCATTGTGTTGTTTGCCCCAGAGTAAGGATCCTATGCTAGGGTTCATTGTGTTGTTTGCCCCAGAGTAAGGATCCTATGCTAGGGTTCATTGTGGTCGAACAGCGTTCCATTTCCTTTAGCCTTTTGGGTCGACGAGTTGTCTTGTGTCAGCTTTGAGAATAACTTAATTTAATTTGTCTCAATAAGATGATCTCATTATGATGGAGTGTCTCCCAAGTGTTGTTGGTTCGGCGCAGTGGGAATTTCCACGCTGTATACCATGCGCGCACGCATGTGTGCACGCACACACACACACACACGTGCATGTGCGTGCGTGCGTGCATGCGTGTCCATCTCTGTTTATCACCAGACTCGCACAACAACGGGGAAGTGACTGTTCTATAATGGACATTAAGAATGCGGGTATGACTGTTCTATAATGGACATTAACAATGAGGGTATTGATCAGAGACCAGTATTGGCTGTCTGGTCACGCAGTCCCACGCTGCTGATCCTTCTGTTGTTCTATTGGAGCTGTCAGGCATGGAGGGAGGTCCTGACTGGGACACGGCAGCAGTCCTGCTCCTCTCCCCAAACGCCTTGCTTCTATTAGAGCAGGGGGTTTTCTACCTACTGGCATGGTTGTCAGTCATTGTCCGACGCCGCGTTGGTCCGTCTGCTAACCCTAACCCTGTCCCGAAGCCTAACCTCAGTCTTAACCGGCAATAATCAAGCAAAGCTATAAAGAACTTGGCTTTATTCACTCCATACCGGCTCCATTGCATGGTTCTGATGAGGAGCATGCCGACTTGAATCGGTTGATAACAACCAAAGCGGGTTCTTCAACAGGGGGACCGGGATATATATTGTTGAGGGGTGCTAGTCCCTCCTATGTCCAGCTTTTGGTGTATGTGCACAAACTACACTGTCCTATACACAAACGTTAAATTCCCATTGACAAATACGAATGGACAATTTTACATCATCGTGTCTATTTTATGTCATGATGATGTACGATGATAAGAGCGCCCCTCACTTCACACGGGTGTGATTTAAAAAACAAAAAAGATTTACCACTTGAACCCCAGCATCCCTATTCTGAGGGGAACCTTTGGCAAGAATAGCAGACCTACAAGCTCACAACGCCTCACATTTGTAGATCTGCTATAGAGGGTATGCGCATGCATGCATTAACCCATTCTGGGCGGGCACCCCTTTTGGCGTTAGCATTACGTTATGCTTTAGCTATTTAGAAATAGCAGATCTACAAGATCATGGCGCGCTATGAGCTTGTATGTCTGCTATTTTTGAAAAATCGAAGAACGACTGACATAGAAACATAGCTTTTTCAGAAAACTGTCATTTTCAAACAGACATTTTTAGAATCTGATCTAATGTCAGAATGGGTTAAGTAAGTGGCAAATCGAGTGGCAAATGTGTGTGTGTGTCCGTGCAATCAGATAGGACCTTTCTGTCTGGATGTACTGTATGGGCTGTCAAGGCCAGAAAGTAGCATTTTGCCACTCAGTAGGCCTTCACGAATAACTTCAGGACATGATGATGTCACATGCATAATACCCTCTATTTTCGGCAAAGAGGTTTTGTGTAGTAGTAGCAGATAAGTCGACGCCACGGTTGTACCACGAACCCATTCTTTTCATGTAACGCCAGAAGTTGACGTCACACAATTCGCAGCATATGTTCCCGGAACAGAGGACATGTGTCTCACAAAAGAAACGTCTTCACTCCAGCTATATCCATCTGTGTGTAAAGATGTAAAAAGAAAATCTGTACTTTCAAGAAAGTTTCAACCCTAATCTCCCTACCGAGTGAAATGTCAGAAGTATTGATGCACTGAGTATATGGTTTAAGTAGTCTATATCTTAAAATACACTTTAATCCAACACTGATTGTGCTGTCAAACAAGTTTATATCTATCTATGAAATCTATGAAAAATGTTAATCTGCATCACAATTCTATATACAATGTAGTGGAGGTCCCTGCTTCATCTCTCTCTCTCTGAGCTATTAAGGGATCCATGGCCTGAGAAGCGTTGAAGACCCCTGTAATTTGAGAGCCTCTGCAAAACCAAAAGTCCAGTCCGGGGACACCCAGGGGTCCTCGAGGAGGGTATTCCAGGGGGTCCCCAGCAAAATGAGTTAATTTAGCATCCAGATCGGTTTCGCCACTTGGGGCTTTTTTTTACACAAATCTCTTCTGGGGGTCTCTGGCACAGGATATTTTCAGATGAGGCTTTGTGGCCTAATACATTGTTAATGCGGGGGTCTTTTCACACGCATGGAAGATGTTTGGAGAAGCACTGGTTGTTAAGACGGTGCGGGAGGGAGGCCTCCTCACTGCATGGGTGACAGACTCCTATAAACCCACTGCTTAGAGAACCACTTTTCAACCTATTTCACATCAAGGCCCATTATGTTATTCAGCGTTTGAGCCACGGACCACCACCATGTTGTGATGAGGTTTGGCCTCTCAGACCCCAAAACTTAACCCATTTAGACCTGAGGACCATTCTACAAAATGTCTTCTGACAGTTTTCTGAAAAACCTCATGTGGTTCCATCAGTGGTTCTCAATATATGTGTCAGGACTCCCACAAATATATGTAATTGGCCGCCGACCCCCATCTGAAAATATGTTGATCCAGGGACCCCCCCCCCAAGAAGCAAAGATTTGAGTTAAAAACTGAAAGAATATATTCAAACATTTGGGCCACATTTTCAGACCTACAAGCTCTGCTATTTTTTTAGCTTGTAGATCTGCTATTTTTTTAGCTTGTAGATCTGCTATTTTTTTAGCTTGTAGAGCTGCTATTTGTTTAGCTTGTAGATCTGGTATTTTTTTAGCTTGTAGATCTGCTATTTTTTTAGCTTGTAGATCTGCTATTTTTTTAGCTTGTAGAGCTGCTATTTGTTTAGCTTGTAGATCTGCTATTTTTCAATAGCTAAAGTATAACATAATGCTTGAAACACCAACAGGGGTTCCCGCCCAAATGTAATAATGGGAATGGAATTATTTTGTTCGTTCGACAAGACATTGCCCACAATTCCATACACGCTGTAGCCCTACTGTATATTACTATTGATGTGGTACCATAGGAGAGATAACAGGCAAACGTTGATCAAAATAACAATTCTTCTTTAGTCTAACTGTAGTTAGACTTATTGTAAATTAACTGATGCAGATGTTTAACAATAATTTAACTCTTGAGAGCATAAAATGAAACCATAATGAATGTATTGTGTGATCTGTTTGTATTGTGTATGTGTTTTTGTATCCTGATGACTGCTTGACACAAAATCGGATCCCCTTCCAACCGACCAATAATGGGGTGCAGAGTGCAGGCCCGGAGTGGAACTCCAAATCCAAATCACACTGCGCGCGCGCATGGCGCGCGCCATAATTTTGGGGGCCCTTGGGGGACATTTTGGGGGCCTTTGGGGGACATTTTGGGGGCCTTTGGGGGACATTTTGGGGGCCTTTGCAGCAATTTCACATGAGAAATGTACCATCTGATGTTATTTATATTATTAACTTCTTCCCTCCATTAACATAAGACACACAATGTAGTTGTGCTGCAGCAACACTGCCTGAATTGAATTGAAATTGACTGTGGCTGGCCTGGCCTGAGCTTAGGAGAGATTTTTTTTTTTTGTCTAGGGTCCGCAGAGAGGTGGTCCGTGGTCCGGCCGTGGACCGCGGTCCGCCAGTTGAGGACCCCTGACCTATACTGTAATCGGAATGTTATTCAAAACACGACACTGAAGTAAAATGAAAGCCCCATGTGCAGCATCTGACTCGCCCCGCTTTGGAAGGAAAGACACTGCTTGTTCCTGGGCGTGCCGCGGGAACCAGGCCCGCTCCAACATTCTTCACAGGGCAAAAGGAGCGAGGCGATGGCAAGTATGGTGAGCTGGCATCCGCTCGCTTTGTTTCCTGGCAGCGCCTCTCTCTCCTCCTCGGACTCGGAGAGGGGGAAGTCTTAACGCATTCTGGGTGG
The DNA here is from genome assembly GCF_964188405.1 of Protomyctophum parallelum. Classification (NCBI taxonomy): domain Eukaryota; kingdom Metazoa; phylum Chordata; class Actinopteri; order Myctophiformes; family Myctophidae; genus Protomyctophum; species Protomyctophum parallelum. The sequence continues at coordinate 54,870,541 of NC_139700.1, forward strand.
AGAACCCCTCTTGGTGTTTCAAGCATTCTGTTCTGCTTTAGCTATTGAAAAATAGCAGATCTACAGGTCTGTAGGTCTGCTATTTTTTTTTAAAGTCGTGAAAATGTGGCGCAAATCTTTGAATATATATTTCAGAGCGAACTAAAATATTGGCTTCTGGGGGGTCCCTGGAATTAAATATTTTGAGATGGGGGTCCGTGGCCCAATAGAGATAATTCTGGGGGTCCTTGACATGAAAAAGGTTGAGGACCACTGACATAGAAACATGGGTTTTTCAACATTTAGTTATTTATTTAGAAGCCTTTTTCTTTATCGACCGCAGTCCAGAATGGGTTAAGTGGCTACATCTTCAGTATACGAGCCCATTATGCAAACCTCGAAATGGAGAGGGGGTGATTTTTAAACATTTGTTTTGTTTTGTTTGTTTTATTTTGCCACATGCAAAGAGAGAGCTCTAAAGCCTTTTTTCAGACCAAAGATGTGCATGGACAGTGAAGCCTGCCGAAATTAGCCCATGTTCAAGCTCACAGCGCGCTGCGGGGAAGCTTGGACAATAAATTGGACAATAAATTAAGCATTAATTTGTTTTGTGATCCGCGCAAATCTTTGTTCTGAACTAAAGCTTAAAGTCACACCGTGTGAAATGAGTTTCCGTAGTCTGTTTAAGCCACACCGCTTGTAGCGCCGCTCTCATTACAAGCGTTTGTCTATAATTATCTAAAGAACCCAGAAAATGGAATGCTGCAAGGCTGTAGCGCCCGCCCGGGGATGTTTTGGAAAACAATACATCACCAGAAACGATAACAAACTCTCCATTGCCGTCAGAACTGCAGATTTTCTCCCAATTTTCTGCCATAAGCTGAAGACTCGCCACTTCAAACTCACCATAGCCCGTAGCACATGACCTATAGCTTTGACGACCGTGCAGTCTTATGCAGAGGTTAAAATGTCGTTTTGATGGCATGCATGTTGTTTTAACAGATGCTATATAATATATACATTCATTGTTTACCTGGTATCCTATAGTTTCCTACAGATTAGTATTTTGATAGTACATTGTTTAGAGTTAGACTGAAGATAGGGTATTTGTTTACCTGGCTGTGATGTACTACACTGTGCCATTTGAAGTATGTGTGTACCTTGCTTATTGGAAATCGCTCTGGGGAACCCCGGAAATATCCATATCTCGCGACCCCCGCCCCACCCCTCTCCCCACCCCCAATACAAATTGACCGCTACAATAACCTAAATACTGAAGCGATAACAGACACTTTGAACAGGCATAAGTCATGCCTCGTCCGTCTCGTCTGTCTGTCTGTCTGTCTGTCTGTCTGTATGTTTGGGGTACGAACAGCTGCAATACCGCTGGGTGACCTAAAGTGGCACTGTTGAGCAGCCTAAAAGGGCTTAT